>NC_058410.1:142013320-142041857 GCF_002201575.2 Neomonachus schauinslandi | reverse complement strand
CTTAACCAACTGAGCCACCCAGGCGCCCAATGAAACTTTATTTATTTTTTTTAATAAAGATTTTATTTATTATTTGACAGAGAGAGAATGAGAGAGAGAGAGCATGAGAGGGAGGAGGGTCAGAGGGAGAAGCAGACTCCCCGCCGAGCAGGGAGCCCGATGCGGGACTCGATCCCGGGACTCCAGGATCATGACCTGAGCCGAAGGCAGTCGCTTAACCAACTGAGCCACCCAGGCGCCCCAGCCTGTTCTTTATAATTAGAGACATCTTCTATAACTAGGTCCTCACTGAAGTTAGAGTAGTTGGAATTTTTTATTATTATGTAACAATGAATATATTGTCTCCAAAGTATCTCAGTGGCTGGGCTGATTTTGCCACCATGCCTTCCTCGAATTTCTAGAAGTTCTGGGGGTTAAAGGATTTCAATGTTCATTCACATTGAGGTTCCATAAATTATACTGATATAATCATATAAAGGCTATTTGATAGGTAGACGCCAAAGAGTGAGAAACTTGAGTGGTCTTGAGAAAATATGGGGACCACTGAATAAGGGCATTCTAGGTATCCCTATATATATATTTATGTATATATAAATATTTGCATATATTCAGTTACAGATAATTCAAGAAAGATCTTATTTAAATAGGTGTGAATATGAGTCTGCTACTCCTGCTAGTGGCCCATTTCTGTCTTAGGCATCATTAGCAGTAGGACTGAATCCTGCTTGGGCTGGGAATCAGAAGTGGATTCTTGGGTCTGCTGCTTTGTTTACCATGTGACCTTGACAGGTGGAAAGGCTCTCCTTTTCCCATTTATACAATTAGAATAATACTAACCTCATAATGTTATTCGGAGGAACAAATGTCACTGTAAATGAAAGCTTTTTATCTTTTTTAAAGTTTTATTTATTTGTGAGAGAGAGTGTGCATGAGTGGGGGGAGGGGCAGAGGGAGAAGGGGAAAGAAAGAGTCCTCAAACAGACTCCCCACTGAGCGCAGAGCCTGACGTGGGACTCAGTCCCAGGACCCTGAGGTCATGATCTGAGTTGAAATCAAGAGTCAGACACCTAATCGAATGAGCCACCCAGATGCCCCAATGAAAACATTTTATAAATTCTGATGTGTTTTACAATTGTAAACTTAATTTGAAAATAACTATCTTATGAAGATGGTGTAAAAAGTTAAGGCAACATATGGAAAGTGTTTGATGCAGTTCTAGGCATGGTATACACTAAAAAAAAAAAAAAAACTGGTTTGGTATCAGGAGAAAGATCTGGACTAAATATAGAGATTGGATCATCATCAACAAAGTGATGTTGATAATAAATAACATCAAGTTGGATAAATGTGACCAGGGAGAGTGTTTGAGTTATAGAGAGAAGAAGGCTGGGATGGAATCCTGGGGTAAGAACTAACATTTAGCCATGGGCAGGAATATTTGTTAGCATAGGAAACTGACAGTGGTCACAGAAGGATGGAGTTAGACAACATATTGCTGAACTGGGATGGAATTTCCAGCTACACATTCCATGTTTGCTTTTCTTCACTATCATAGATGATCATATACCTCAAATATCTATTCCAGATTAACAGTATTTCTGGACCTTAGTTTCCCTAAGTCCCAAAGAGCCCAGTACTAGAAAAAGATATTTTAGTATGTCAGATATTGTATAGGATATGTTTTGTAAGAAATACCCAAGGTTAAAATGTGTATTTGTTTTAAAAAACCCCTTTAATAGAAATCTGTTACGAAAATGAATAGAGCACACGGGCATTATGTATCTCTTGTGATTTTGCTTCGATCACAAAAATCTAGAGAAGATTCAAGATGGCAGCCTTGGGAAGACCTTGAACTCACCACCTCCCACAGACACACCAAATCTACAGCTACCTATAGAACAATTCTCTCTGAAAGAGACCTGAGAATTACCTGAGTATCTACTCCAAAACAAAGGATGAAAAGACCACATTGAGAATTCTAGGAGAGGCAGAGACAAGTCTTGACCAATACCCCACTCCCAGCGCAGCTACCCACAAGATGTAGGGATCTTGCAAAAATGCAGCACATCCCTGAGGAGCAAGGGGTTTGGGCCCCATGTCAGGCACCCCCAGTGCTTGGGCCCATGCTCTGGCAAGACAAGCCCTCCATATGTCTGGCTTTGAAAACTGACAGGGCTTATGTCCAAGGGACCCAAATGGCTGTAGGAAACTGAGACTCTGCTCTCAAAGGGCTTGTGCACAGACCTGCTCGCCCTAGGACCCATTGCAAAAGCAGTGGGTTGAAAATTGCCCAGAGCTAGACATCACTGGAGCTCTCTCTGTGTGCTCCAGCCCCACCTCCAGCTTTCCACACCATGGGAACGCTTTTCTGCTCTTTTACCTGGCTCTTAGCTTTTGTTACACTTCTGTGCACTTAAAGAAGGTCCTGTGGGGAAGAATGAGTGGGTGAAATAGACTTGCCCTACATCTGGGTCTCCTCTGTCATGTCCGCCCTCACACTGGCTGGCTGGCTGTGCCCCCGAGGGTGAAAGCAGCTATAGGTTTCTTCTCACTTAGAAAGGGCTCATCCCTCTCTGGAATTTAGTTCATTTAGACTTCTTTTTTTAAAAAAGATTTTTATTTATTTGAGAAAGAGAGAGAGAGGGGGGTAGAGAGCACAAGCAAGGGGGGAAGGGCAGAGGGAGAGGGAGAAACAGGCTTCCCGCTGAGCAGGGAGCCCAATGTCGGGCTCGATCCCAGGACCCCGGGATCATGACCTGAGCCAAAGGCAGATGCTTAACTGACTGAGCCACCCAGGCGCCCCAAATCATTTAGACTTCTTTGCATCCTAAGTTCTTTGATGCATTTAAAAAAATAATGGGTTCCAGTTTAAGATAATGACATAGGAAGATCCTGAACTCATCTCCTCCCATGGACACACTGAGTCTACAGCTACATGTGGAACAAATTTCTTAACAAACTCTAAAGCCTGGCTGAGTGACAATTACGCAGAAGGCAAACAAGAAAACTACATCAAAGCAGGTAGGAGAGGCTGGGACACAAACTTACCATAAGCCCCATCCCTGGCAGGGCAAACCCACAAATGGGAGAAAACTCAAAACCTGGAACTCCTTCCCAAGGAGTGTATACATGCTGAGGGACTAACTTGGATCTTCTCCAGAGATGGTGGAAGATGGGTGCTATCTTTATGTTCTCCCTCTGCCATACTCCAGAGCATCAGTGTCTCCTAGATGGGAGCTTTACTTAGAGCTAGTACCCTGGTTTTTATGTCTAGAACCCTAATTTTTTGTGACTGCTGCCCGTGAGACCTGCCAGATCTCCAGGCTAGTGGGGCTTATGTTTGCAGTCCCCAAGGCTATATACAGGACTGTATATATTCACATGCTTTTAAAAGCTGCTGCCTGAGGATCTGGATTCTAAAGAGCCTGAATCTAGGTGCTGAGAGCTTCCCCTTAGGGACACTGACTGGTCTTGGCACATCTTCAGCTACTGGGAGCTCTTAAAAATATAATAGGCTGCTTGGGCAAGCTCAAAGGTTGGGAGATGACAAAGGGCTGGGGCAGGGTTGAACAGGGCTTACCTGCTACACAAGGCCACGTCCTCAGGACTGGGAGAGTTGGTTGTTTGATATACTGTATGGAAACCAACACAGAGAGTCAAGCAAAATGAAGAAACGCAGGAATCCATTCCAAATGAAAGAACAGGATAAAACCTCAGAAAAAAGACCTTAACAAAGTAGAGATAAGTAATTTACCTGATAAAGAGTTCAACATTTTCCAGGATAGATGATAATTCTATATTAGGCCACAAAAGTCTCAATAAACTTAAGAGGACTGGAATCACGTAAAGTGTCCTTTTGACCACAGTGGTATGAAACCAGAAATTAATTACATGAAGAAAAGTGAAAAATTCACAAGTATGTGGAGATTAAACAAGTGCTACTGAACAGTGAAGCAAAGAAGAGATCAAAAGGGAAATAAAAAAATACCTGAGACAAACAAAAATGTAAATATAACATAGCAAAATTTATGGGATGCAGCAAAAGCTGTTCTAAGAGGGAAATTCATAGTGATAAATGCCTACCTCAAGAAGCAAAAGTCTCAAATAAACAACCTAACATTACACATTCAGGAACTAGGAAAAAAAAGAACAAATGAAGCCCCACATCTGTAGAAGGAAAGAGATAACAGAGTTTAGAGAAGAAATAAATGAAATAGATTAAAAAGACTAAAGAAGATGAGTGGAACTAAGGGCTGGTTCCTTGAAAAGATAAATAAAATTGACAAGCCTTTAGCTAGACTCACCAAGAAAAAAAAGAGAGAGAGGACTTAAATAAATAAAGTCAGAAATGAAAGATGAGATTTCACAACTGATACCACAGAAATTACAAAGGATCAGAAGAGACTACTCTGAAAAATCGTATGCCCCAAACTGGACAACCTAAAAGAAATGGATAAATTCCTGGAAACATACAACCTATCAAGACTGAATCATGATGAAATCCAAACATGGATGACTAGTAAGGAGATTGAATCAGTGATCAAAAACCTACCAAGAAACGAAAGTCCAGGACCAGATGGCTTCACTAGTGAATTTTTACTAAACATTCAAAGAAGAATTAATGTGAATCCTTCTCAAAGTCTTCCAAAAAACAGAAGGGGAGGGAAGCCTTCCAAACTCATTTTATAAGGCCAGCATTACCCTGATACCTTGGGCCTGATACCAAAACCAGGCAAGGAATGTTGCAAGCAAATTACAGGCCTGTGTCCTTGATGAACACAGATATAAAAATCCTCAACAAAATATTAGCCAACCAAAGCCAACAATACATTAAAAGGTTCATCTACCACAATCAAGTGGGATGTATTCCAGGGATGAAAGGATGGTTCAACATCCTTAAAGTAGTCAATGTGGTACAACAGTACATTAACAAAATATGGATAAATGAAATCAAATGGAGGATGAAAATCATATGGTCATCTCAATAGATGCAGAAAAAGCATTTGTCACAATTCAATATCCATTTATGATAAAAACTCTCAACAAAGTAGGAATAGGGGGAATAGAATAAAGGCCATATATGATGAGCCCATAGCTAAAATACTCAATGGTGAAAAACTAAAAACTTCCTTTAAGGTCAGGAATAAGACAAGGATGCCCACTCTCATTATTTTTATTTAATATCCTATTGGAAGTCCTAGCCTGGGCAATTAGGCAAGAAAAAAAATAATAAAAGGCATCAAAATTGGAAAGAAATAAGTAGAACTGTCATTACTTGCAGATGACATGATATATATAGAAAACCCTAAAGATTCCACCAAAAAAAACCTGTTAGAACTGGTAAGTGAATTCAGTAAAGTTGCAGGATATGTACTTAATACAAAAAAAGTTCCATTTCTACACACTAATAACAAACTGTCAGAAAGAAAAATAAAGAGGGGTGCCTGGGTGGCTCAGTTGGTTGAGTCTGAGTTTTGATTTTGGTTTAGGTTGTGATCCCAGGGTGGTGAAACTGAGCCCTATGGTGGGCTCCATGTTGAGGTGGAGCCTGCTTAAGGTTCTCCCCTCCCTCTGCCCCTCCCTGCTGCATGTGCATACATGTGCACGCTCTCTGTCAAGAAAGAAAGAAAGAAAGAAAGAAAGAAAGAAAGAAAGAAAGAAAGAAAAGAAAACAGTACTATTTACAATTGAATTGAAGAGAGTAAAATACCTAGAAATAACCAAGGAGGTGAAAGACTGTGTATTGAAAACTACAAGACATTAATTAAAGAAATTGAAGAAGACATAAATGAGTGGAAAGATTTACCATGCTCATGGATTGGAACAATAAATATTGTTAAAATGTCCTTACTACCCAGAGCAATCTACAGACTCAGTGCAATCCCCATCAAAATTCCAATGACGTTTTTTCAAAGAAATAGAAAAAAATCATCCTAAAATTTGTATGGAACCACAAAAATCCTCAAATAGCTAAAGCAATCTTGAGAAAGAAGAACAAAGCTGGAGGCACCATGCTCCCCAATTACAAACTATACTGCAGGGCTACAGTAATTTAAACAGTATGGTATTAGCATAGAAACAGACATATAGATCAACAGAACAGAATAGAGAGCCCAGAAATAAACCCATACATATATGGTGAATTAATTTATGACCGGAAGGAAAGCATATACAGTGGGGAGAGACAGTCTGTTCAATAGTTTTGGGAAAACCAGACAGACAGCCATATGCAAAAGAATGAAACTTGACCACTACATCTCACCATATACAAAAATTAACTCAAAATGGATTAAAGATTTGAATGTTTAAGACCTAAAACCATGAAACTCCTAGAAGAAAACATAGGCAATAAACTCCTTGACATGGGTCTTGGTTATGATATTGTGAATCTGACACTGAATGGTAGAAAATATTTGCAAATCATAGATCTGCTAAGGGGCTAATGTCAAAACATATTAAGAACTCATACAACTCAATGACAACCCCCACCGACAATCCAATTAAAAAATGGGCAGAAGATCTGAGTAGACGTTTTTCCAAGGAAGACCTACAGATGGCCAGTAGGTACATTAAAAGATACTTAAAAGACATCATTAATCATCAGGGAAATGTGAATCAAAATCACAATGAGATATCAGTTCACAGGTTCAAACATATTAGAAAGGCCATTATCAAAAAGACAAGAAATAACTAGTGTTGGTGAGGATGTGGGGAAATAGGAGCGCTTGTGCACTGTTGCACACACACATGACATGGGAAGTTAACATATAAAAAATCATGCTATTTAGCTTATCTTTCAGTTTTTGTTGTCATGTTGGGAACAATAGTCCCCTCCAACCTTCTACCTCCTAACCCGAAGTGGAACTGTTCTTTAGTTTACTTGAATATGGGGAAAAAAAACCCTTTAAAATGAAAAAACAATCTGATACAGGCAGAGCAGATGCATTTTATTTGTCAAATTACATACCAGTTATTAGAATGTATTTGCTCAGATATGAAAAAGGGAAAAATAGTGGTAGGAAAATGGTGTAATTTTTGTGTCTCAGAAGGTCTCTGTTACTCTGTAGGTTAGAATGTGTCAACTCTGTACTCTCTCTCATTCTCGCTCTCTCAAATAAATAAATAAAATCTTAAAAAAAAAAAAAAAAGGGCCCCTGGGGAACAGAATGTGTCAACTCATACTAATTGAGATGCAATGTAATATCATTGATAGAAATCCAAGGAGAGGGTGAGTCAGCTATTCTTTTGAGCAGTTTGGTTATTGTCCCCACCTCTTGTTACACAGCCTTCCCTTGTCACATTTCTCTTTCAGTCCATGCACCTGGAGTATCTCCATGATAAACGGTTTCATTCCTTGAAGCTTAGCATGAAATACCCCCTGACAGAGGCATTTTCCAGTTGTTAATTATCATATAAAACATCCCCACAGGACATTGCATTATCACCATCCATCACGCATCTTGGCCGGTCTTCCTTCTGTTTAAAAATTAGGGGGCGCCTGGGTGGCTCAGTTGGTTAAACGGCTGCCTTCGGCTCAGGTCATGATCCTGGAGTCCCGGGATCGAGTCCCACGTCGGGCTCCCTGCTCAGCAGGGAGTCTGCTTCTCCCTCTGACCCTCCCCCCTCATGTGTTCTCTCTCTCTCTCTCAAAAAATAAATAAATAAAATCTTTAAAAATTAGTACAGGCACCTGGATGGCTCAGTCGGTTAAGAGTCCAACTCTTGACTCTTGATTTCAGCTCGGGTCATGATCTCAGGGTCCTGAGATCGAGCCCCACTTTGAGCTCAGTGCCGAGGCAGGGCGTCTGTTTCAGGATTCTCTCTCTCTCCCTCTGCCCCTCCCCATGCTTGCTTGCTCTCTTTCTGTCTAAAACAAATAAATAAATCTTTTAAAAAAATGGTAATATTGAAAAAAAAGGATAATTACTTTAAAAACTTTGGAAAAATTCCTAGTTTGGACGCGTCTGCTATATTGACTCCTAGGCAAGTTATTTTCAACTCTGGTGTCTTCTATACATGTTTGGCTCCTTTCTTCTCATTTATCAGAAAGTGGTGAAAACTGATGAAATATTTTGTAAAGGACTTTGTTTTCCTCTTTGATGCTATGTGCTGTCTTTGAAAAGTAGTAACAACAAAGTTTCCCCAAAGATTACCATTTGGAGAACCTACTGTTTCTTAAATCCATACAATAAGGAAAATAGAGTTGAACTCTCTTTGTGTGGGTTGGCATATATTTGGCAGATAAATAACTTCATTACATTTTTCCCCCCAAATGCCTAGATTTATCTTTATTATGGGCAGTCACAAAAACTTGATGTATTTTTTTAAAAAAGTGATTTAATACTGACTTTTAAAATTGTATAATGAGTGTTTACAAGAGGTCAGCGGTCACTAGATTTTTGGGATGGTGCTCATTTAACAGCATCATTTTCTCAGGTCCTGAGACTGAGTTTGATTTTCTTGGCCTAGATTTCTAGAGGTTTCAGAGGTGATGAGTGCTGAGATTTGAGGCCGGTGGATTCTCTGAAGCATTCAGCCTAACCCCCAGGGAGTGGCATTGCCTCTTGGTTAATTAGTTCATGGAGCCTCCCTTTGGGCTAGTTTAGCAGGATTATCCCTATTTTTGCAGATTAAGAAAATGAGGTGTAAGTCATTGAATTGGTTCTCGTTGGAAGTGTTGGCGGTCAGTCCTAGAGCTCAGAATCGTAGACCTGTAGTCAGTTACTCCATTTGTAGACTTTGGCATTATTATTTCAAAGATGTATTTTCAAAGCAACAACTTTGCTTTCACTGAGCTCATTTTTATAACAAACAGATTCATGTTTTTTGAGTCATGTAGGTTTTAACTTGAATTTGACCCAGCTGTGGTTATTGTCCTAGTAAATGTCATGTGGAATTGGTGAACTTGAGTTAAATCACGTATAGACTTACTAGGTTCACATGAAGCATTATGGGCTTTGAAAAGTGTTTATTATGGCCATCTATGACATAAACAATCTAAAGAAGATTGGAGAGACACGGGCGTATTTTGGAAAGCACCTGTGATTTGCATCCGAAGACCAGCACTAGAGTCCTGACTCACCTCATTCTAACAGAGTAAACATGATTATGCCACTTTGCCACCTTTGGCTTTAGAACTAGTTTCAAGAAAAATGTGAGCCAAATATTTATTCAGTTCTCTCTCTACCTACCTACCTACCCACCTGTTCAGCTGTCTAATTTCCACTCAGGGAATGACTCTTCTCTCTAATTAGGCTTACCTACTTCTCGGGTATCCAGATAAACTGGGTTTTCCGAGACAAGCGTTGAACCCAGTGAAGAATCCAGGCAAGAGATCAGCTGTAAGCATGTCCTCCCTTTATTTCGTGGTGGTTCCCAACTGACCAAACCAATCAGGAGGATTATTAGTGTGCTGGGTCCAAAATGAAAGTTTGCATTTTGAATTGATACTTTTTCATTTGATTTGGTCCCATAGTCCTAGATTCCACAACTAACATTGGCCAGCCGTTGATCAGTCACCAATGAAAGCCATTCCTGGTACCCAGGGTCTGAGTGGGAGTACCTCACGTCCCATCCCTGGGTGTCCATCCCTCCCTAACTAGGTGTGTTGTTGATACTTAACATTATACTCATATTTCAAATATTATTTATTTTTAAATAAAAGGTAATATTATTTCTTTTTAAATAAAAGGCAAGGGAAATTGTGTGGGCCAATAAGAAAATTTACAAATTTTAGAGACATATTTTAATTGATTATTATGTTTTCCATTATCTAAAGCCATAATTCTCTACATTAGCACCACATGACCAATCCCTCATCCCTGAAAAGGGTTCTGGAAAAATTTCCCTTATGTGCAGTTGATTTGGATTATTTTTGTGTGTGCGATTGAAGTTATTATTTGAAATGCCAATTAAAAAATGCACTGTAAATTAAAAATAGTACTTTTTCCAAAGAGTTTCAATTGTGTTATACAATGGTCTTACTTTTTTTTTCCGATTCAGATATATTGGATTATTTTTTTTTCAGATTCTATTATTATTATATCCGAAAACAGCCTCGTTAATTTAATTATAATGACTCAAAGAAATATATATTTAAGGTTAATCTTCAGTTCACCTGGTTAATCATGAACATTTGGGGAAAATTTTTGCCATGGTGAATGAGGAAAACAATTACTATTCAAAACAAGTGGTTTGATTTAATTCCAGTAACCACTTATATACTCAGAATTATATGATTATTTTTTAAGGCGTGTATTTATGAATTTCTGTGTGTTATGTTTATAGATATGTATGCTCTAAAGAAAAATAGCACATTTTAGCCAATTCAAGAATTTTGAAGTTATTTGTTTATATGACATGTTCACCTTCACCTTTAATTCAAGAATCCAACGATTGTTGGGGTAGCGATTCAGGAAAAAACCCTATGTAGTTGAGTAGGGAGGAGAGGGCTGCTGGAAGCCCAAACCTGGCCTCAGGCAGAGGGGGCCCTGGGGGGCCTTGTGCTTCTTGCGGTGGAGAGCCTGGAAGCAAAGGCTAGAGAAAGCGGGCTGATGGAGAGGGGAGAAGTGGAATCCATGGGGAAAACGGGATGGGGTCACGTGCCTTGGGGGGTGGGGCTATATGGGGTCACGTGCAGGGGTGGGGTGGGGTGGGGAGAGAGGGCTAGATTCAGCCCCAGAGAGGAGTATGCCTGGCAGGAGGGGGAGCCCTTCAGAGTTCCAGGTTTTATAAGATTACTTTGTTTCTGTGTTACAGAAAGCAGTGTTTAAAATGTTGCCTTAAAATTCTCAGGATAGGCCCAATTGTGGGCACAGATCATGAGCAGTAAGCCAGGGCTTAAGGGAAATTTTTCTTGAGAGCTTTGTTAGGGCCATACCATAGTGCTAGAAAGCGAGCCTGGAGTGTTTATGTAGTTGGGGGAAAAAGCACAAGTTTTTAACAAAGGCACAACAGGTCTCAGCCCGTTCCTGAAAACCTGCAGTTTTTAACTCCTAGAAAAAAAGACAAGAAAACCTAACACACACTCAGTGATGTGCATTTCTTTGGTTTTTTAAAGGTGAAGCCGGTAATGCACAGCAGAATCAACGTGTCTGCTCGCTTTAGAAAACCCCTTCAGGAGCCCTGCACGATCTTGTAAGTTGAAGACTTTAACTTGAGGCTGGAAGGTTGCTTTCCTTGTGGTTTGGAATTTGTTTTGTAGCTTAAAAAGTATAACTTTCAAATGTCGTGGCTGGCTGGTTTTGCTTTCTTTTTTTTTTTTTTCCCAGCTTGATTGCAAATGGAGACCTCGTAAGTCCGGCTTCTCGCCTCCTCATCCCCAGAAAAACCTTGAATCAGTGGGATCATGTGTTACAAATGGTCACAGAAAAAGTAACTTTGAGGAGTGGGGCTGTCCACAGGTATGCCCGAGTCTTCTTCTCTGGGTGGATGGGTTTCAGAAGCTTTCAGGAAAATCCCAGGATGCTCCAGAGTCACTGGTCCCCAGTCTGACTCCAGAGCCTATGTTCTTACTACTAAGCTATTCTCGAAATAAATCCCACAAATTTATCTTTCATTATGTATGAACTATCTGTATTGCCTTTGCATATTTATCTTATTGATTTATAGACACTCTTTACATATTAGGGCATCTGGCCGTTTCTCCTATGAGTTTTAAATATTTTCCAGTTTGTATTTTTGATTCTCTTTATGGTTTTTTTTTTGTGTATGTGTACAGTTAAGTTGAATTTTGGTACAGTCAAATTTTCAGTCTTTTCTTATGATCATTAAGTTTTATGACTAGCTTAGCTTTTCCTAATTCCAAGATTATGAAAATATTCTGCAGTCTTTTCATCTTGTACTTTTAATTTCATTAAAACCTTTGATCCTTCTGGATTTATTTTGGTGTCAGGAGTGAAGGCAGATCTTAAAAGTTCTTTCTTTTTTTTAGATATACAGTTGTGTCTTTTGACATATACATAAATGTAAACCCACTCAATAAATAATATAAAGCACCCAGGGGCGCCTGGGTGGCTCAGTCGTTAAGCGTTTGCCTTCGGCTCAGGTCATGATCCCAGAGTCCTGGGATCGAGCCCCGCGTCGGGCTCTCTGCTCAGCGGAAAGCCTGCTTCTCCCTCTCCCACTCCCCCTGCTTGTGTTCCCTCTCTCGCTGTGTCTCTCTCTGTCAAATAAATAAATAAAATCTTTAAAAAAAAAATAAATAAAGCACCCAAAGATATATACACACAGTTGCATGCCCAGATACACCTGTTCATACATATATTGATCTGACAAATTCACACATGGAAATAAAATATATGCAAGTATAAATACAGAAATGAAAATATATGTTCCCCCACTGCAATATTTGAATACTTGGGGAAACTTAATTCTCAGTATAAGGCCAGATATGAGTGAGATTTGGTTGCTGGTCACTTGGGACATGCCCATTTTCCTTTAACAGAACGTTAAAAAGTCTTATGGTTGCACCCTCCCTGTGCCTCAGTATATTTATATATCAGAAACATCCCATTAAAACCAATTCAACTCCCCATTTATGTTTCTTGCCCTTTGCAAAAAAAGGAAGAAAGCAGGTCAAATAAAGTCCTATAAAAGAAGCCTAAAATCGTGGGTTAGAATTTATTCTGTATGCTTAACTACCTGCAGAGGAAACCAGTCAAATCTTGGCTGTTTCCAGATCCACAGTGATTCTGTCTTTTAGTTTCAAGCCATAAAAGTTAACTACTGACTCCGATCTTCCTGTTTTGAAGGAAAATGAATATCTGGGTCCAGGCCAGGGTTCTCAGCTTTGGACGATTTTGCCCCTAGGGGACATTTGGCAGCATCCAGTCATTTTTGGTAGTCACACTGGGGATGGGGCAGCTACTACTACCATCTAGTGGGTAGAGGCCAAAGGTGCTATTAGGAGCACCTACAGTTAGTTCACAGGGAGGCCCCCCCCCGCCCCCCCAACGAAGAATTATCAGATCCAAAATGCCAATAGAACCACTGTTCAGAAACCCTGGTCTAGGTTGAGGAGGGAAAACCAGAAAATCTGGGTTAAGTGTTGATAATTAGAATTGTAGGGATTGAATTACAGTGTTATAAAGAGGGAGCATCTTTATATTAAATCAACCCAAACACATTTCAGGGTTTTTGTGGCCAGTTTTCTATGTACTTCTTGGCTTCTTTTGATATGGCCATTTACATCATCGGTGAAGAAGCAGATCAGTGCCTTTGTCTTTTTTTTTTTTCCTTTGCAAATGTCACTAACCTTTATTAGGTAAGATAAGAAGTCTGAGAATTTTTTTTTTCTAAATGCTTTTTTCTAAATTCGTTCCAGTCACGAACTCTGGTTTATAACCTTCAAAAATAGGCATAGCCTTTTTCATGGTGTTTTCTAATAGTCGGCTATTTCTTGTTCTTTAGAAAAAAAAATTCTGTGGACACTTTAAGTCGTCTAGTAAAGTTATCGCTGTTCTTTTAATAAGTAACATATTCATTGTTGTCTGCGGCAGCAGTTTTACAGTAAAGGGAGGTCCTTGTGAAATCCCTTGATTCTGGGAAGATGAAGGGAGGCAAAAAAGAAAAAAAAAAAAAAGGGAAGAGGCACGAATGCTATGCGTTCTGCATCATTAATCCTCTCCAGGGGCTCCTTTGCCTCTTGTTTTCGGACCCCATTCTGTGTGTGTTTGGATGTACTGTTTTGGCTGAGGGCTCTTGCACAGAATGCAGTAAGTCTGTCAACCTGACAAATACATTAAGGAAATAAATTGTAAACGTGCTCACAAGATAGAAATAGAAGAACCGATCTTCAGCGGGAGCTGAGTCCATTTAAAGCACCACGTTTGGGTGCCTGGGTGGCTCAGTTGTTGAGCCATCTGCCTTCGGCTCAGGTCATGATCCCGGGGTCCTGGGATCGAGCCCCGTATTGGGCTCCCTGCTCTGAGGGGAGCCTGCTTCTCCCTCTGCCCCTCCCCACCCACCCTCTGTCTCTCATGAATAAATAAAGAAAATCTTAAAAAATAAAATAAAGCACCACATTCTGTGCAAGTCAGGGCTTTCCGTCTGAAATCTTACTGTGGCAGCAGGAGAAGATCCTTCTGTTGGGTTGGTAGGTTGATTGGGATGAAGTACTTGTACACAGAGAGAGGGTAACTGTCTCTACATTGTAACACTGGCATTTAGTAGAATCTAATGACTTTGAGGCATTTTGAATTCAATAATTAGCATAGTAACAAATGAGCCAACTTAAGAGAGGGATGCTTCTATTGAACTTTGTAATTTTAAGTAGCTCTTCCATGCTTGTTTAAATTTTAATTGGGGGCATTCATGTTTTGGCAGACTTTACACGTTAGAAGGAAAACTTGTTGAGAGCGGGGCCGAGTTGGAGAATGGGCAGTTTTATGTGGCTGTCGGCAGAGATAGGTTTAAGAAACTGCCTTACGGTGAATTAATTTTTGATAAGTCCACCATGAGAAGGTCCTATGGGTAAGTGTTCATCCTCATTCACGTCTCTTATTTTAGTTACCACTTGAAATAACATTGTCTTATGCTGACCACCGGTATATCTTATATAATCTTGCTCATAAGTTAGAATGGAAAGCATGTTTGATATATATTGATTGATTGATTGATTTTTGCCATTATTGGAGATTGGAGATTTTTTTTTTGGCACAAAAATATAATTTTGGGGAAGCTATGAAAGGTTATATAGCTTCTCTTTTAACCATTCACTTACAAATTCATAGTAAATATAAAGATTTATTTTGATGAAGAAGATACGGGGCTGAGGGCTTCTATATAGCATACATCATTCGAAGTTTTAATAATGTCTCCGCTGGTTAGCTAGACCAAATAGTTTTCAGTTGGTGCATATACGAACATCTACAAGTGTTAAAAAAAATATTTTATACTCCTTTTAATAGTAATGAGATAAATACAATATAATTCTCCTTGTGCAAGTAAATAGAGCAGCAAGAGAGACTATAATTATTATATGCAAAATTTTGAAGATTGCACTTCTATTTTGAAAATTGCACTTTTAATTACACACAATGCATTGTGACCCTTTTTCTCTAGGAAATGTCATGTATTTGTGAAAGGTGCCTTATTTCCGCTGAGCAGAGGGCTGGCGGAGGCATGCACGCAGAACCCTGGCCCCCCGCCCAGCAGATGCAGACACCCCCTGGCTTGCTTATGGTGGGGTTTTTTTTTTTTTTTTTTACTACCTGTGCTGCTTTTCCCACATGTTCCGTGGCCACTTAGCTCTCAGAACCTGACTTTTCGTGGCTGCCTTCTGCTGGGGTGTGAGTTACTTGCACAGAGATAGCAGAAGGTCACCAATTTGTTCTCCATTAATTTGGAGTTTGTGAAGCCTGGCTGGAGAGGCTGGTGGAGGGTTTCCAAATAAGTAAGGGATGAAATGGACTTTCAGGGCGGTGTTTGGAGTGGGCAGGAGCAGACGGTTTTCCAGCACTTTAGAATTATTTTCCAGCAGACTTATTGACGACTGTCCTTGGCCATCCATGACGTCAGATCCTTCACGATCTCTGCTGAGCAACACTGGATTCACCTGCTGTGGGCTACAGTGTGTTCTCAAGGGCGATGAGAAGTCTGTAGCTCGTGGTTGCCTCTCTCTGACAAATTAGTTAGACACACCTTCATCTGTGTGTGGTCTTCTTTTCAGAGGGGTCAGTGGGTTCCAAGATAGGTCTCTTCCTACCGTATGTGGAACAACATTCTTATAGCCAAAGAGAACTTTTATTTTTTATTGAGAATGACGGGTCTAGAAGCTCACTGAATATAAACGCCGGTGTTTTGCCATTCTGAGCTTCTGACATAGACACTGCAGACATTATGAAAACAATGGACGTTTATTGTTTTTGACTCAGTCTGGCAAAACCATCACTCAGCTTAGGAAGTGACTTTTTGAAATGCATCCAGAAAGTTTGGGGATTTGAATAAAAATGCTACGAAAAAAATTAAAGGTGGTACTAAAAGTTTATAGGGAGCATCAGTGAAAATCATTTAATGTTGAACATTAAAGATCTTTGGGACTGGATTTTAATGATTTTATGGTGGTCTTTGTGAAATTGGGAAAGTATGTGGTACTTTTTGTGAAACACCTGTGTCCCTTAAGCAGATGACTTGCAGGTTGGGATGATAAGTTGGGATGACAATTATCTTGCATTATGTATTATTTGTCAATAACATTCAGATTTCTAAATTGCGATTTGTTTCCACAGTCAGAAAGCTTCTTCACTACCTCCTATTGTAGGATCCAGAAAGTCTAAAGGGAGTGTAAGTATCAGATGCTTTACTCATTAAATATTCTCTATTTCTATATGATACAGAGAGACTGTCCTTTGGGTTTCAATTAAATTTGAAGAGATAAAACTTAGCTGTCTTGTGGTATATGAGCAATTATGTGAAACAACGCTAGAACATTAACGTTACGGTTAAGGTCTTCAAAATGAACTAACACTTTTAAAATAGAGGTTCCAAAATAGGTGTCTTTTTCCTTGTGTATATACAGTTGAAATCTGGGCAATGATGCATACAAGTAGAGGAAAGTTTGGATTAGGTCACATTAGTGGTCTGCTCAGTCTGGTTTTGTATCTCTGACAAAGACTAAAAAAAGGATGTTTTTGTAAAAAAAAAAAAAAAGCAATCATCAAGCTATCTTCCTTTCAAAGACTGAGAATCACTCTACGTCGTTCCCTATCAGATTTTTTTCCATCCGTGATTGGTCCATGCATTTGTGAACTCAGCGAATGTCCGTTCAGTACCTCTCCTGGGGTAACTGTGGCAGGCGCTTCGTAGGTGACTTCATAACCTGTTTGTATTTTTGGTCCGTACCCCTTCGCAGGGAGGGGTGTGATGCCAGGCTTGGAGGGCCACTTGGACAGGTTTTTCTGGCTGAGGCTTCTCTCTCTGCCCTTTTGACTGAGCTGCCTGACCAGCAGCGATCAGAATTGGTTTGACGTTTCCCCCCAGTGTGCGCGCTGCCCCCTGATTTAACTAAGCAGAATTCTTCCGTTGGTGTTTTCTGACGTAAGCAATTGCTGGGTGATGATGTGTGTCCTGATGATGCTTTAGTCCACCCCGCCCCCAACCTTTTTGTATATCATGCAAAATTCTTTGGCAAAAAAAAAAAGAGAAATCATTTTGTGCGATGTAGTGCAGACCTCAGCATAACAAACAACAGACATTTATCACCTGTTCGTTAGCTGAGGCTCTTACACTGTTTATGACCAAGCTTTGGCCCTCAGGAAATGGACAGTCCAGTTGAAGTGGAGAACAGAGCCTGAAAAGGTAACTGACGAGCTAACGCTGAACAGCGAGTTTGCGGTGAGATTGGTAAACGCAAGACAGAGGGAGTCAAAGGTTTGTTCGCCAAAGTACACGAAGGAAGTTGAATGTGAGCCATGCTTTTGAGCGTTGTTTGCGACGGGTGAAGGTCGATGAGGGGAAGGCGTTTCAGATGGAAAGGATGGTGTGAGAAAGGAGCGAAGATGTGCTCTCCGAGGGGCAGTCACGCAGGCTGTGATCTGCACTTAAACACGGAAGGGGAATTCTGCACAGACAGTAGAAGGAGCACATCCAAAGGCTCCCATTGAGTCCACAGGGCCCGTCTGGAGGGAGCTCACGCTCATGACCCCGGGGCACGGGGAGTCCCTCAGGCTGACTGGAGCAGGGGATCCTTCGTGTGTACAGGCTGGTTCGCCTGGAGTGGTAGGTGGTAGCAGTTTCAGATGGCCTTGAATGTCAGACCCAAGAGTCTGGCCCTTATCCTGGAGTAGAGGGCAGCTCACGAAGGCTTCCGAGAAGTGGGAATGTGAACCCGTCTGTTCTAGGAAGGTCAGATCTTTTTTGTGGGGAAAGACTTAACGTGGTGAGAGGCCACGGATGAGAGACGTCCGTTACGTGGCCATTGCAAGCAGGAGCCTTGGCATCAGGCAGAAAGAGCTAGGCTAGGAAGGTGCCTATTGCTCTTGAAGAGATGGAAGACTTCCTTGGTGATGGGACACAGGGGTTAATGGAGAAGTTGGAGCCAGAGATAACTGCAGGTTCTTGAGCATGGATCACCCAGGAAATAGTGCGACCCTGGCCAAGAAGAGGGCAGTCGGAGGAAATAATGACCTGCCTGATTTCAAACATACTGAGTTGGAGGTGTCATCGCGGAATCTAGTTGCAAGTGTTCAGCAAGCAGCTGTAACTGGTGGAGACCAAGGCCTGACGAGGACCCGGGGCGCAGATGGCAAGTTCATCCGCGTAGCAGTCATAGCTGGAGAGCAGACCCATCACTCTGCTGTTCCTTCCTGGCACCCGGCCCAGCCCGGCGCGGGGCAGCCCTCCCTGCTGTCGAGCGCGATCCTGGAGAGAGTGCACACAGACTGCCGAGGACCCAGCCCCGAGGCAGGCAGACCGCACGTGTCTGCAGAGGAGGAGGAGAGAGAATGTTCCAGTGGCTCAAACATAGATTTTAGCCGCTACCAAAACTAAATAGAACCCATGAATGTAGGGTTTGGACATTTTGTGCTCTTGCTCTTCTTCAGGACTTTGGGGGCAGAATCTCCTTGTCTACCCCAGGCATGAGTGGGCTCATCGATTCCCACGATGCTGCTGCAAGAGGGGTGGTAGAACAGAGAGACCCAGTGGACTTCGTAAGTGCCCCTAGGTCAGCCGGGAAAGTTGGTGTCAGAACCAAGACCATAACTCAACTCTTTGCATTCACAGTTACCAGACTTTGGAATTACGGGCTTATTATTCTGAAGTTTGGAATGGTCTAAATTTTTTATTAAAAATGCGCAATGTGTTTCCTGCTTTAAAATTCATGTGCAAGAGGCACATCCATCTTGCTTGCTTGTTTGGAAGTTATTTAGAATCTGTGCTGTGAATGCTGCTTCCTCTAACAGTAAATGGAGTTTCCTGTGTATCTGGCACGGAACAGAGCCCCAGGGAGATGGAGATGAGCAAAAAAGACATGGTGCTCTGAGCTCAAGGTACACTTGGGGGAGAACAAGGTTAAACTAACAATTCCAGAAATCAATATATAATTACAAGGTGCGGTAGGAATGAAAGAAAGGTACAGAGAATATGCAACAATGGAAGGAGAACCTATTTAGGTAGGCAGGTCAGGACTGATCTTCCCTGGAGAAGTGACCTTGGAGGAAAGACTCAACATCATGACATGTTTCCATCTCCTAGAAAGCAAAGACTCAAAATTACATGTCCGTGCTCCAACTTAGAAGAATAAACTGACGGTAGAGTTTGCCTCTTTCCACAACACTCCAAAAACATTCTGTCTATTCATCCATCTGTCCATCTCCTTGTTCAGTTAGCCATTCGACACAGATTTATCAAGCAGTTACTAACATGCCAGGAGCCACTCTAAAGGACCGGCTCACAGGGGCCAACAGATCAGGTTTCAGACCTCATGGAACTTTCCTTTTAGTGCTTGTGTGTGTGTGTGTGTGTGGAGCCGGGGGGGTGGGGGTGAAGCGGGAGAATGGGGGTAGACAGACTATCAACCTCTAAACAAATGTACACATAATTTCACATGGTGCTAAGCACTAGGAGGAAAAGAAAATGTAGCAAGGCACGAATTGATAGAAAATTCTCTGAGATCTTAATGACCTAAAGAAGCCAGTCTTGCAAGGCGGGGCAGGACTGGAAAGAGCCTCTATGGCAGAGGCAGGGGTCACAAAGGCCCTTGGTGAGGAGCGTGGCATCTTGGCATGTGAGGGCAGGAAGAAGGCCAGAGTGGTCTGAGATGAGACTGGAGAGGCATGTAGGGCCAGGTCTGTAGACACCGTGCTAGGAGTTTGGATTTTATTCCTTGATGGGACACCATCTGAGGGTTAGAAGACGAGAAGAAGAGAGGGATGTTGTTGGTCTTACATTTCTGAGGGATCACTCCGGCTGTGGTGTCCACAGAGAAGCGGGTCAGGGGGAGAACCTAAGCAGGAGGCGGTGGGGCGCTGGACCCAGGCACGTGACGCAGGTGACCTGGGCGCCTATGACGAGTCCTCCTCGAGTATCTTGTAACTGTCGTCTCTGAGCGGTGCATTCAACCGACAGGCATTTACTGAGTGCATGTTATGTCCTGGGCACTGTTTGTAGAGCTTATGGGAAGAGGGAGGCGGTGAGTCTAGAGAAAGCCCTGAGGATATGGAACGTGCGTTCTAGGGGAGGAGAAAGACAAATACACAACACACTTGGTGTTAATCGGGGATAAGCTTGAAGAAAAACACATCAGGGTGTGGGAAGAGGAAGTGAGAGGGGGCTGTATCATCTGGGTGGTCAGGGCAGGCCTCTCGGGAGGTTATATTCGAGCAGAGGGGCAGAACCCGCCTGGCACACGGCAGGGGCTCACTAACCCTGTGCAGTGGGTGTGTGATGCCCGGCAGTGAGCCGCACGGAGGGACCATCTCCGTCGGCAATTCCAAAGTCACAGACTTGGTTTTTTAACTGAAGGATTATTTTACTCCTGTCCTTTAATTAATTGGGTCCCTGGAGAATGTACATGTTTTTAAAGATCGTTAACTGCTTGGCACTGAGTGGGGGTGTGCGTGAGGGGGCTGGGGGGGACCTAGCTCAGGACTGCAGGGACCACCCCCGAGGCAGCAGGAAAGGCACCCCCCAAACTGGTGATACAAGTCGAAGGGGATGCAGAGCTGGATTTTTAGGAATTAATTTCTTGCAGGGCTTTCTAGGAATCACTCTGGTGCATAAGGAGGGGGAGTGTGGGTGGGGGCCTGATAGAACTTAGTGGGAAAAAAAGAGAAGCTGCAGGAGTCTGCACAGGGGCCCCTACCCTTGTGGTAGGGAGTGCGGGTGATGAGGGGGCTTCTGGGCTCAGGCAGACCCTTCCAGAGCAGCTAAGGAAGGAGACCAGAAAGCCATTCCCTACACAGACTCCTAGCGCTGGGGAATCACAGACATGAGCAAACTGAGAGTAATTTAACCTGCGGTTCTGGCCTTGAAAACAAAAGGAAGATAGAAGGGAATTGTGTTAAATCCTATTAAGTGAGAAGAACCACCCCCTTGATCGGGAGGCTTCCCCGGGGCACACCACGCAGGATCAAGGCGGCCCCTAGTGGAAGACGTGTAAACTCGGAGATAGTTGAAAAGTAAAGCCTGAGTTCTTGTTCTTACTACCACGTGGCCGATATAGCCTGTGATCAGTAGTTTACAGACTCAAATATCGTCATTGCTAACGTTCTGGTGAAAAACAACAACAACAAAAAACCCAACACGATTATCCGTGTATCACAAGGTCACTGTGAAGCAAGATAAATTCCAGATGCTCCCAAAGCTCCATTTTGCCTTTTGGGAAACCGAGTCTGGTATGGATAAAGGGGCTTTTTGCCACTTGCCATCACCAGATACATCAGTGAGAGAAATACCAGCCTGAGTTTGGGTCCAGCTTCCTGGTCAGGAGTCTCCCACCTGGGCGCGTCTCCGAAACACGCCGAGGCGGAGGCAAGACCCTCCCAACATTATCTTTTTTTTTTTTTAAGATTTTATTTATTTGATAGAGAGAGACACAGTGAGAGGAGGAACACGAGCAGGGGGAGCGGGGGAGGGAGAAGCAGGCTTCCCACCGAGCAGGGAGCCCGATGCGGGGCTCGATCCCAGGACTCCGGGATCATGACCTGAGCTGAAGGCAGACACTCAACGACGGAGCCATCCAGGCGCCCCAACCCTCCCAACATTATCTTAAGCTCGATGTTTTCCGGCATGTGTCCATGGGGGCTGGGGCCGTGTTTCCTGTTGTAAAGAAAGACACCTGACTTGAGTGGCTCGTGTTGGAAAGAGCCTAGGGAGCTACTAAAAAAAACCAAGTTTCGGGGTGCCTGGGTGGCTCAGCCGTTAAGCGTCTGCCTTCAGCTCAGGTCATGATCCCGGGGTCCCGGGATCGAGCCCCACATCGGGCTCCCCGCTCAGCGGGAAGCCTGCTTCTCCCTCTCCCACTCCCCCTGCTTGTGTTCCTGCTCTTGCCATCTCTCTTTCTCTGTCAAATAAATAAATAAAATCTTAAAAAAAAAAAAACAAACAAAACCCCGAGTTTCAGTAAAGTCGGGGAGCTCGAAGGGCACCTTTCAGAGCTGTCAGATGCACTGCTGTGTGGCAGGCGGGAGGCAGGGCAGTGGTCCAGGTCCCGGGGGTCCGGTTCCCGCGTGGGACACGCTGCAAAATCAGGCCCCTGCTTCGTTGTCTTCCCTTCAGCGCGAAGCCACAGTTTGTCACTTCCCGGTGGCCTTCTCGGGGAATCATGCCATATAATAAATATTTGCAGTGCCCCCCCAGATAGCCACAACTCTCCATTTATGTATCCAGGTTATGAGTCACATGCGGAAGTCTCAAAAAAGGAAGGAAAAATCCCCCTCTCCATTCCTCTGTCCCCCCCCGCCCTCTCTAATTTATCTGTAGATCACCTATAATTTATATAATTAACTATGTGAATAAATATGAATATATAATATATTACATATTTAATATTATATATTATATATTTAATACATATAAATTTAAATTTAATATATTTTATATATTTAAATTAATATATTTTAAAATTTATATTAAATATAAATATATATAAATATATAAAAATATATATAAACTTAAATATAAATTATATAATATAAATTATATAAATATAATATATTAATATATATTATATAGTTTATATGTTTGTGCATAATTATTATATATTTATATTGCTAGCACTTTAGATGAATCAACATTTTTTTCTTTGTTAAAAAAAGACAGGCATTTAAATTGTCTCCAGGCTTCTAGTTACAAAACAAATTCTTCCCTTTGTTTTAGTTTAGTGTAGTCCTCACAAAGCGCCCAACAATCAGTCATTGATTCAATAATTGCATGCGTGGGGGTCCATTACCAAAGCCATGCTATGTAGCGTTATTGGAATCCACCAGGCTTTCTCGATGCTCCAAAATAAACCCTTTGGAGTGTCCTTATCAGAAATGGAGCAAATTGGAACTTCCTGTAGAGTCAACAAGAGAGTTGACTTTTATTTTATTTTTTTTAAAGATTTTATTTATTTGACAGAGAGAGACACAGCGAGAGAGGGAACACAAGCAGGGGGAGTGGGAGAGGGAGAAGCAGGCTTCCCGCAGAGCAGGGAGCCTGATGTGGGACTCGATCCCAGGACCCTGAGATCATGACCTGAGCTGAAGGCAGTTGCTCAACCGACTGAGCCACCCAGGCGCCCGAGAGTTGACTTTTAAAGTTGCATGAATCCCGGGCACAATTCTGCTTCTCCCTGGTCACACACCATTTGCAGAAAATGCCTTTTCCCAGAGAGCTGTGAGGGACCATCCTGCCCAGATCCAGGGGCTCTCATTCACTCAGCTTCATATTAGTTCTCAAAAGTTCCACAGCATCTCTGAACCTTCCAGTAGGCTTGCTGGAAGGGTGACTCCGCTCATCCAAGGCTTTTGAAGTTTCAAAATCATGGGACGAACAGATGCTATGGAAAACAGGCTGGAACATGAGACCTGGCGGATGGGTGTGGAATCCCCACTATAATCGCATGATCTGTTTCTTCTGCCAGGCAGTCCACGGGCCTTGTGAGAAAGAATCACTGGAGAAAAGGAAGGAAAATAAGCAACAACTCCGGTTGCAGTTAATGCAATAATTAAATGGAAGTGTATGTTTAAATTGCAGTTGGAATGGGAAATTAAATTATGCAAAGGAGTGTTAGAGATTTGGACATGTTTTCATACTGTTAATAAATCTATGCATAATTCATTTTCTTGTAGGCTATGACAAAATAGCATAAATAACTTCATTTGTAAGGCTGTGAGTTTTTCTATTCTTAATTGGGTGATGGCTAAAACCATTTCAGTGCTTCTGGATGACTGAATGTATAAATGTTTAAAATGAGCAGTTATAATAGGTTTCTAGGCAGATTTGCTTATTTAATATTACTACATTTATTTTCAGATCCTAGCATAGTACAGATGTTGCATAAAGATTTCACCCAATATGGTGTGAGTTGGATCTGATTTTTAAGGAAAGACATACTAACTCTGCTCTTGGAGAAAGCACTCTGCTACTCTTCGAGCAAATACTGCCCGACAGGCACTGTACTAGTAATTTTATAAATGTTACCATTTCCTTGTCACGATAGACCTAAAGGCAGGTGCGTTAGCCCCACTCAACTGAGAAGGCAACGGCCAAAGAAGGCAGGAGGTAGCCGGAGGTCCCTCTGGCGGTTAGTGGCAGCGCAGTAGCTCTGAGCCACGTATTTTGGTCTCTAAAACTTGCATTCTTTCTACTTCCTGCAGCCTCACACCTTATACACTCAAGACACTCAAGTGGGTTTAGCACCTGAGCATCCGAGAACCAGGTTGTCTTGTTAGGAGGGAGGTTCTTGCTGTAGCAATGGCCAAGCAGCAAGACCGAGTCTGAGCGCACCTGTTCTTTGGGAGCTCACAGTGGTCACCATTGTGGTGGCTGTTATGTGGCTCCCCGGGAGCTGTACTGGGGCCAGGGAAACTCATCCTTGCCTTCATGCTGAAGAGCCTCCTTTGCAGAGGCAAGGTCTTCGTTCCCAGAGGCACGTGGAGACCACAGGCAACCACTGAATGTATGATCATTGGTGGTCGCCTTGCAGAGGCATGATCTTGAGCTGCTCGGGTCCATGTGGCTCTGGATTTGCGATTCTCAGGGAGCATGGCAGTCACCAGCAGATGAGTACGTATTTGAGGATTTCTACAAGCACAGCGTGTGTCTCCTTGTGTGATGATACCTGCGTATTCACAGTGACCACTAGTTAAGAAGGTATTTCTAGATTAAGTGGTCAAACTGAGGGCTGTCACTTTTCCTCATCCAGTAGATTTTTCTGGAGGGAGAGGATGGTTAAGGCAATGACCTTGCTGGCTCCGTGACCTTGGGCAAGACTCATTTCTTCCTCTCTGCAATGGGCGAAAACAGTGCCTGCCTCAGGGTTGTGAGGATTGAAATAATTTTATAGAATGTTTGGTACATATTAAGTGTTCAATACTTTTTAGCTATATTTTAATTCTCGTGCTTCTGCTAGACCCTTCTCCTGGGACCAGGAAAAGTTAATGTACATATTAAGACAGAGAACGGGGAATCAGCAGAATATGTCCACTCCCGCACCTGCCCCGTTTACTGCTGGTTAATGACTGACATTGACTAGGAGTTACTTTGGGATTTCATTAGCCCATGGTAAGGGTCTAATCTTCTGCCACTCAGGGAAATGATCGTCAATCCAAGTCAACAGTTGGATCCAACGACCACGCTTCCCCTCAGCCCCCAAAGAGGAAAGGGAAAAAAGAGGAGGTGAATTTGGAAAAACCCAAGAAAGGGAAACAAAACGTAAAGTTAAAGAACTCACCACAAATAAGTCCAAACAGTGGTAAGTTTGTCCTTGTTATTATTATATTGTTTTTATGGATTATCATCTTAAGGCTTTGATATGATTTTAATTCTTAAATAGATCTGTTTGTTTCTTTGGACCCATGGAAGATGCTCCTTATCATCCTATAGGAGAGTTTTCAAAGAAGATTTTTGTGTAGGAAAGATTCTTCTGTTTCTCCTTCCAAAATTTCTGTTTGTAATTAGAGGTTGTGTACAAGAACACATGCTTTGAGGTAAAATATTTCCTGTGGTGGTCTCATATAAAAAAAGGTGAATCTTGTCATCCTTTTCCTCTATTGAAAGGGCTTGATTAACATGTTTACCAACTACTGTTGACATTGGTCTCTCTTACTTGTGTGTCTACAACCCTTGTTCACATTGATCACAAGTTACTTTTAGTCACAGATCCCTTTCTCCAAAAAGATGTTTTCCTAATTTTACTGATATCCAAGAGAATACGACACACCCAGAGAACATTACCAGTAGGACGTGTCCCCAAATTAGTTCTGTATCTTGCATCACCAGGTAAGAGATGCCATAAACTAAGTTTTTAAACATTTTCATCAGTATGAGATTTGTGCAGTCAGAATTGTGAACTTTCATGGGAAGACTTTTCATGGGAACTTTTGGGAAGACAGGCTCTTTTTGGTTTCATTCCAAGCGTGGTGTCAGTGGGACGAACCTGCAGGGGTGGAGGGGTGGAGGGCTGGCCGGGCCACAGCCCCGTGCAGGGACTGTTTCTCCTTCACCCTGGGATCCCCTCACACACCTGCCAGGGGGACATGCTGGGCGGGAGGGAGGAGGATGAATGGGCTGTTATTGCGGATTCATGGCCAGCTCTCTGTCTTCCACTTGGGAGCTTCAGCTTCTTTTGAAGTTGACGTGAGGAGTCACATTAGAATGACAGCTACTGTGGGCCTCACAATGAAGGGGACACATGAACTCGTGGGGGTTCAGAGGCTGAGGCAGGCGATGAAGGAGTCGTGGGAAAGCTGCGTGAGACTAAGTGAGAGAAACAGTCTGCATGACGAGCCAGTTACAAAGAGGAGATAGAACGGAGGGGGCTTTGCATCATTTCGGTGATGGAGACCAGCTGGGGATGGGGGGTCCTGGATTCTCCTTGCAGCTCTGCTCTAGACCTTGGGCAAGCCACTTAACTTTGGGGGGCCACGTCAGCTCTCTGCAAAATGTGGGCTCATATTAAGATTTAGCTTGAATGTTTGCTTATCGTTAAGTCTGTATAATCCCTCACAGTTGACGATGAAACAGGGGAAGCCAGGGTCAAATGTGGCCAACGAATGTTTATTGAATGCATATTTTACGGCAGGCACCAAAGGAAAGAAGCTAGCCTGGAAGAATATGCCATACCTTGAGGATTTAAAATCACAGAGGCTTTATTTTAATCAGTATACCAGATTGTGAAGCCCCCAAGGCCCTGGGCTGGGTCTTCCTAGGTGTTATGTTTTTATTCGCAATAACTGGCATGGGTCTGATGGATACGAGACCCTTAATAAATATTGGCAAAGGAGCGCTGGAACATAGAACACAACATAGACAGGTCGCTGTAATACTTTGAAACTCTTCACGAATATTTTTCATTAAAGGCTTTTGTAAAATGTGGCTTATTTTCTGTGAGGCTCATCTTAGCATGTGAAAAATCCCAATTCCTCCTCCTAGTTTGTGTATTTTAAAGTCTTTAGTTTCAGCAGTTGCTTCTCAGGAGAAAGGGGACCTTCACCTTGTCATTCTCATTTGCAGAAATTACGTAGGATGAGGTTACACCCACAGTTTCCTCTTGCACTGGAAAGGAACCTTTACGGAACAGCTAAATGATCAGTACTTTTGTTTTTGTAGAAATTCTCAGTTTTCAGCAATGGTACCTGTGGGGATGAAAATAAGAAACACGTTGAGCGTTGAGGCAAGTTATTATTATTTTTTAAAGTGCTCGGAAAAGGTGGAAGGCCATCGCTGTTCAACCCCTTGTCTTTGGAGAGCCTGGCAATTGTTTTAGATTATTGCCCATGTTAAGTGTCTATTCTCCAGTGTCGTTTTATAATGAGCGAAATGTAGGCTTCTAACTGCCGGACCTCTGGTGTCTTTTATTTTTTGTTTTTAAAGATTTATTTATTTGTCAGAGAGAGCAAGAGCACAAGCAGGGGTGAGGAGCAGAGGGAGAGGGAGAAGCAGACTCCTCACTGAGCAGGGAGCCCAATGTGGGGCTTGATCCCAGGACCCTGAGATCATGACCTGAGCCAAACGCAGACGCTTCACCAACTGAGCCACCTAGGCACCCCCTGCTGGTGTCTTTCAAGCGACAGTTTGGGGGAGTGGAACCTCCCCCCCCCCCCCCCCCCCCCCTGGCCCCGTAAGAAACTTAGGTGATCCAGAAGTGTACATAAGAGTTGAGATGAAGCATTTTGTATCTTTTCCTCTCGATAGAAAGAACATACAACCTGGAAGATGAATCTTGGCTTCCAAAAAATTTTTTTTTCCAGGGAAAATGAAAAAAAAAAAGGATTTTGTTCACTAGATTAAATCATCACTTGACAAATTTAAGGATATTAGCTTAAGTCCATAGTTTTGAAAATTGAGCTATTTCCCCCATCAGCTCTCCCTCCAGATGTCTTTGGCTATAGAAATTGTCCAGGTTATAGTATCAAATCTCTCCTTTTCTCACTCCTTAATTCAGTTCATATTAATTTATTCTCACAATTGTTTTTTACTTTAATGTCCTCTATTCTAGTAATTAGAACCAAGTGTGTGCTTTTGGATAGTCATATCTCAAGAGCGCTTATTGTCTAGAAAAGTAAAAACAATAGGACTGTAAGCAAAATGAAAGGAAAGGTGTGTGGTGAGTCAAGATAATGAGTAAAAAATGCAAGAATTAATACTGTATTGTATATTTGAAAGTTGCTAAGAGAGTAGGTATTAAAAGTTCTCATCACAAGGAAGTTTGTTGTTGTTGTTGTTTTTGTAACCGTGTATGGTAACAGATGTTAACTAGATTTACTGTGGTGATCGTTTTGTAATATATACAAATATCGAATAAAAAACGCAAGAATTTGATGTTAGAGATGAAACATAGTTTTTGCTACTTACCAGTATTTTACATTTGGGATTAAGTGGTTGATTTAAT
>NC_058410.1:141942667-142013310 GCF_002201575.2 Neomonachus schauinslandi | reverse complement strand
TGCTACTTACCAGTATTTTACATTTGGGATTAAGTGGTTGATTTAATTTTCTTTCAAAGTGTTAAATTTTAGAGTTAGGATGAATATCTAGATCATCTCGTAACGTATGATAAATTGTGCAAATTTTTGGTCCAGTGTTTGTTACCTATATACTGTTCTAATGTTAATGAGAAGAAAGAGACTGTGTAGGCTATCTTGATTTTTATTATAATGTAGGCTGTAGTCATACCTGTTGTCTTTCTTCTACTGTTGATATTTACTGATATTTGGGTGTCTAGTGCTATATGAATGAGAAGTGCTGATAACTGTCTGTAGATGGCAACCTGGCTCTAATTTTCTTTTTTTCTTTTTCTTTTTTTTTTTTTTCTTTCCGACTCTGTTTCTTTCCGTAATAGTAAAGCTTAATAATTCAAGCAGAGCTGCGACATATTTCTTCAGGGAAACAAATCCCATTTTCTTTTGGTAGCCAAGATGCAAAGTAAGATTGGTTGGTGATTGATGAAGTTGGGTGTGAAATGCATTTTTGGAGCTGCATTTAAATACAAGCTTAACTGGCCAGCCTGTTTTCCATACACTTTCCACTTGATTTGTGGTGCCTTGAGATACGTTTTAGAGGCTGTTAACTAGCTTACCCTTTCCACCACGAGCAAAGTGGTAATGATGATTGTCTTGAAACAGTATTTTGGGATTGATTGTTTTCATTGATATTTTAAATATTTTCTATGTGAAAAAAAATTAGTGTCTTTAGAACCCTCAGAACCCAGGAAGTGCAGTGAATTTAGGGCTCCTTAGAAATATTGGAAAGGCTGCAGAAAAAATAGGCAGGGCTGTGTTGCGGCAGCTTACATGGTATTGATCATTATAAACACTTTTTTAAAAGCAGAGTTTTTTTGTTTTTGCTTTTTTTTGCCTATATTTTTATTCATAAAGCAGAGTTTTAAAACGTAAGCAAAAACAAGGTTTATTTTCTTTTGAAGGATGTTTGATTCTCTTTCTGTTTGCGGGTGTGAGCGTGTGCGTGAGCATGCAAGTGCGTGCGCGTGCACACACACACACACACACACACACACACAGACTAGTATCCTACTTGATGCAGTTCCTGGCTTATTCCCAGCATCAGTTCTGTGATAATTCCTAAGGAACTTGACATGTTTAGATTCCTCATGAATGATGGGGAGCAGGTGCAGCATCAGGAAGGGATGTCTGAATATTATGACCTTGCTGGGTGAGTGCCCTTGAGCGGTCACGCTCCTAAATTTTCTAAGAGCTACACTCTGCACATGCTTTGCTGCGTTCCCCCGGGGAAGGAGCATTACTGCAATCCGTCCTCGCAGTCAGATCGCGGGGCGTTGAAACTTGAGCTGCTTCGGTTCAGCCCATGAACCAGCTCAGGCACTTACTTGTGTGGTTCCCCAGTCACAGGAGGCTCTGAAAATAGAACAAAAAGCACATTTCCAAATGGGCTCCCCCAGGCCTCACCCTCTGAGGGGGATCAGGTATGGGAAAAAAGTCTATCAGAAGGCACCAGGAGGAGTTCACAAAACAGGGCACTGGTTTTGTTTAAGACTCCGCGCTAAGATTTAGGATTCGTTGGTGTCTGGTGCCGCCCCTCACCTTTGGGCGGAGAAATGCAGGCTTTTCATTCCTGCGTCGACGGTGACTTAGCTCAGAAGCAGTGTGGACTGTGGGATATGGGTCACATTTTACTACATCAAGTCCCAGGGCGATAAAAATTTATAAAGCAAGCATTCTCCCATACCTCAGGGATCCTTGTTGGAATGACCTATTGTCCGACGGGATTCTAGTACATAAAGGATTTTAGTATTTCTTGAAGGTTTATTATGGTATTCCAGTTCTTTTACTAAAAATTAGTTTAGGAATGTCTACTTTGCTGTTCACTTCAGCTCCGGGAGGTTGAAAAATTAGAGGCTGGCTGACTTACCAGGAAGATGTTTATCTTTTTTGAGAGGAGAACCTTTTCAAAAGAGAATCTGTTTGTATCCTGCTTTCTTACACACTTTGTACCCCAGATGGAAAATCACTCTGAGAAAGCCATTCTTTTTACAGCGGAGGTAGGATTGAGACCTCTGTAGGAAATTTCGTTTGGGGGGCTGCTTTTTTTTTAATGTAGCCCAGGGTTGGGGTGGGAAGATACTTTTTTGTTTTCCCAAGGCAGAGTTAGGGAGCTGTTGAATTACATTAGCTGTTTCCAAACCTTTGGAAGATTTTTATCCCAGAGATTCACTCTCCGTAGGTATTTTAGTACTAACCTCCCATTTTCCATACAAGTAGCCCACAAAGTTCTGTGTAACCCATAATGCATTTTATTCAGAGAGTTGTTGCTATTCTTTTCTCCGATCTCCTGCTGAGTTTGTAGGTGTTCAGAATGGTTTGATCCCCATCCAGCTGAATTCCTGAGAGGAGACGAAATCCAGGTCTCCTACTCCTCTGCCATCTTGCTCCGCCCCTCCCCATAATGCATTTTAATTCTCACCCCATACACACACATGCCGTGCACGTTCCCTGCCATGCCCACTCTAGTGTGTCTAGTGGGAAAGTGAGCTTTTGAAAGTTCCATTTTGGAATGCTGAGGACCCGTGGTACCCTGCTGCCCTCAGTCAAATTTCTGGTGTAGGCCAAAGAGGCTGAGGTCAGGGATCCAACTGACTGGGTTTGGGTCTGAGGAAGAATGCAGAGATTGGGGGGCCAGACCTGGCATTATAGGGCTTGGCAGGGGTTGGGGGACACTGAGGTTTGGGATGAGGTTCTTTTATTATTTGATCCTCTGCAAGAGGAGAATGTTGGGATCGTCTCATCTTTATTTTTTCCCCTAGCTTTAGGCTTTGGCGTGTCAGCTTCCCTTTTCATTGATGCTGCCCATTACTTGTAGACAGGGCCTCATTACTTCTTGACTCCTCAAAGACCCCAACAAATTCGCAATTATTTCTTTGATCCTGCTGCCTCCAAAGTTAACTGTGAACTTTTCTCTAGCGTACTCTAGAGAAAACGAAATTTGTACCCATGGTGAGTTTTTCTGGCACACAAAAGACTCAAGGAACTTGAGTGTGGCTCATCTGCTTTTCAGGGAGAAGCTGAAACTGGGTTATCCCCAGCGGGGCCTTTCATCCTGGGGTCTGAGGTGGGGCTCGGACTGAGGCTGGGTTGGGGCGGGTCTCATGTCAGGGACGGCTGAGAGATGCTGATCGTGGGGCTGACGTGGTGCAGGGAGGAAGGAGAAAGAGCCAGGTCTCTTCCCAGCTCCCCTCTCTTCTGCTAGCAGGTGGTGAGGTAAAACCAGGACAGGGGGATGGGTCCTTCCGAGGGTTGGCAACTCCTCAGCTGTCACTCTCTCATGAGACACAGACAAGCCCCCCGAACATCCTGCTTGGAGTAGCACTTAGCGTTAGTTGAGTAAGTGAGAGTGTGTGTGTGTGTGTGTGTGTGTGTGTGTGTGTAGGTCCATTATGTCTACATTTGTGTTAACTATTAAAGCCTCCAAATTGCAAACCCTGATGAATGGCACAATTCTGATACCCAGGCTCCAGAACATCTCCATTGTGGGTTTTAATCTGATATTTTATAAACTCCGTCTACCAATCCTCAGAATTAGAGAAACAGCATTTCCCTAGGTTTACAAATGGGAGAGAAAAAGAGGAGAAACCCAATTTCCCAGAGTCAAATGGTCTATCAGTGCTGAGAGATTTCTGAAAATTGCCATGCTGACCCATCGCGGGCTGAGAGGCAGACGTCCCCATGGGGTTATCTGTGGGGCGCAGATGCCCGTGAGTGGAGGGGGGAGAGAGTGAGGGAGGCTTCGGTGGGGGGAAGCTCTGAGCCGTCTCCCTTCGGTTTGGTGGTGAGAGCGTTGACATATCACAGTTGACCCTGAAGCTTGTCTGAGAGATTGCGAGGAGTTCCCACCTTTCTTCTCTTCCATTCTTCAATGTTTCATCTTCCCTTTGTAAATGGGGGTGACGGATTTGAGCCCTTTCCAGTTCTGTAGGTGGGAGGAATGAGTTATCACCAACGAGATTTTCCTCTTCAGCAACGTGGTGTGATGGTGGGTTTCCTCTACCCTCGGACCTGAGTCCAGGCCTTCCGCTGCATTCAGACCCATGTCTTCAGAGTGTGGGAGCCTGGAACAGGTGAATACTTTTGAGGCTGACCTCTAGTTTATTTATCAAATGGCCCAATCTTATTTTTTTGAGAGGATTTTTAGTTACATTCTAGGACTTCACCTCTTGCAACCCAAGCCCTTCTGAGCATCTGAGTTTCCTTCTCCATATTTCATGAATCGTGGACTTAGGAGCCCTGCCCCCTTTCGAAGACCATCATGTTCATGTCTTCAGTGAGCGCTTCCAGTGTACCACACATTTTGTAATCAGCAGCATGCCTCCGTTCCCTCTCTTTTGTGCTCCCTGCTCAGCACTAGCAGAGTTTCTTCCGGAAGCCATCATTATACCTTGACCAAGAAGTCGTCCTTGATAAAGTAGAAGCAATTCCCTTCTCCTTTTTCATGACCCAACTCCATTTACCACTTGTAAATGCTGAAGTGTGTCTATGTGCTAGACACGTTTTTCCTTCTTGCTGATACGCCTCTGTATCCCTTTTGTCCATGTGCAAGACAGGGCAGGGGTCTTTCCCCACTCATATGAGACACCTGGACGCTTTTGTACCCCGGGGTCTATTTTATATATGAACGCTATTTTTATTCTTCTCAGGAACCCTCGTTGTTTTCGAAATAAGATATAACCTGTGTTGCAAATCACCACGTAGCGTGCCACCACCATGAGGGTAAAGATAAGGAGAAAATATCTGCAAAGTACTTTTGAGTTTTGTAGGTTTAAAGCTATCTGTTTATTCTTATTTTATACACCTGGATGATAATACCAAATTGGGCAACATATCATTCCCCTGAAAATGCCATCCATCGGGATGTCTGGGTGGCTCAGTCGTTAAGTGTCTGCCTTCGGCTCAGGTCATGATCCCAGGGTCCTGGGATCAAGCCCCGCATTAGGCTCCCTGCTCAGCAGAGAGTCTGCTTCTCCCACTCCCCCTGCCTGTGCTCTTTCTCTCTGTCAAATAAATAAGTAAAATCTTAAAAAAAAATACATTAAAAAAAAAAAGAAAAGAAAAGAAAATGCCGTCCGTACTGAAAGGCACATTTCACGGGGAGCGAAGCTGACAGGCCCCTTCTGCCCCTGCCCAAGTTCAGAGCACACGTCCGTCATCTTTGCACTGATTGGAGCTGGCTTTCTCCCAGGCTTTGTGGTGCTAATGGGAAGCGCGCCAATGCAAAGGGGTAGTCATTTTACGGAGGAGTCTTCCCTGTGCCATGGTAAGAAACAGGCGTCCTCCGCCCAGGTCACTGAGGACAATTCTTGCGACCTTGGTGAGGCCGCCCGGTGCTCTGCACCAGCTCTCACCCAGGGAACTTACGGTCGCTTCCTAAAGTGGGTTCTGTGGAACGGCAGTTTTGCATGCTCCGAATAGATGTTTCTTGTAGTAAGAGCGCCAAGCTCAAACAGAAGTTTGGGAAATGTTGGGTTATACCGAGTTCAGCCATCATCTTTGCTGCAGAGTCCGCAGAGCCTTTCACGTGGAAGTGTCCCCTACTTCTTCAGACTCTGGATCCCCGTTGTGGAAGCGGGTTGGCGGGAAGACGGTTGTGCAGGGCACAGCGTGGGGGGCGCTGGGCTGGGTAGCCATACAGCGCCGCTTCCTTGCAGGTTGCAAGGCATGGGAGGATTTCTGACGGGGATTCACTGAGACACCGTCTCTTCGTGTGCTTCTGATCAGAGCAAAAGCTCATGGAAGCAGCTCACCTTTTCCGAGCATTCGCCGTGCCAGGGACCGGACTGAGCGCTGTAGGTTTACGGTCTCATTAAACCTTCCGATCAGCCCTAGGACTCAGGCATCATTACTGTTAGCATCATCCTCATTTAACTGATAAAGGAACCACAACGCCGAAGGGTTAAGAAGTTTGCGTTTGGCCGAACAAGCAGACCCATGGTTTCGGTCTGTCGTAGGATGCTGTCTGGGGGCTGCATGGCCTCGCTCGCATCCGGGCAGCGAAGCCCCGGAGTGTCGCCATCAGCAGGCAGGGTTACAGTGGGAAGTTACAACGGCCTGTGAGTGCATATGGGGACCAGTAGTCATGTTTATTAGTGACGGCCAAATAAAATCGACGGCATGCTTTTGAGAGCACTCAGGTTCAGACAGATCTAAGAATTCTAGCGCACTCTGCCTCACCGTGTTCGGTTCCCTTACTGGCTACGAGGGGCTTTAAGGAGACGTCACGGCAGTGGGAGATGGGGGACCCAGGGTCAGAGTGAGGAAATCCCACGCCGACCACAAGTCCAGGTTGTCTCCTGTCCGTCTGACCGGCTAGCTCTAAATTGGAGGTTCCTGTGGCCCCTCCATGGATCCGACAGTTTGCTGGCTCAGCCCACAGAAATCAGTAAGACCGTTGACTGACCAGCTCACTGGTTTGTTGTAAAGGATACAACTCAGGAGCAGCCAGATGGAAGAGACGCTCAGGGCAAGATGTGGGGGCAGGGACGTGAGGCTTCCGGGCCCTTCTAGCCAGCTGCATGCCTCAGCCAATCTGGGAGCTCTCCAAACCCCTTTGTGTAGGGTTTTGTAAATAGAGGTTTCATTATGTGGGCATGACCGATTAAATCAGTGCCAGGAGTGATGGACTCCACCTCCGGCCCCTCGGCCCTCCCTGGAGGTGTGGGAGTGGGCGATGGGACCAGAAGTTTGCCACCCCCTAATCACATGGTTGGTTCTCCTGGCCACTGGCCCCCATCCTTAGGAGCTCTCTGGAAGTCACCTCATTCGCTTAAACTCAGATGTGGTTGAAAGAGCTTGTTATAAATAGCAAGACGCTTTTCCACCTCTGCTCTGGAATTGTTTGAGGAACTGGAGTTATTTGAGGACAAAAGATTAAATATTGAAAGATGCTCACATTCCTCTTTATCACTTAGGAAATTACAAACATGTTAGGAGCTCTGCTCCAGGAACCCTGGACCAGGCCAAAATGTATTTCTTACTCTATGATGCTATCCCATTCAGCGTGTCTGAGAATGTCTTCATCATGCTCTCATGTTTAATTTTTAGTTTGGACAGACCTAGAATTCTTGGTTGGGAATACTTTTCACTGAGTGTTCTGAATGTATTACTTCATTGTTGCTGTTAAGAAATCCGATGCCATTCACACTCCTGCTTATCTGAATGGGTTTCCCCAAAACTTCACTTGATGGGTGAGGATCTCAGAAAAGGACTTGAGTGCAAGTAGTTCATTTGGGAGGTGATTCCAGAAGCATGGGCAGGTCTGATGTAGAAGAGAGGAGAGCTTAGAAGGGGGAGGGGGGTTACTCTTAAGGAGGGTCCTCTGTGGGCAACTGGGGAGTCTTGCTGCTGGAACCTTCTGAGAGAGTATATGAAACATACCTCAAAACTGTCCAGTGCAGGCAGGGGTGAGGACACCGAGACATCTGTCTGCTAAATCCTGTCCTTCGTTGGTTGAGGGTGGTTCTTGGAACAGTAACTCCCTGGTGCTCTGGCCTGTCCACGTCTGTGGCCAGAGAAAGGCCTTGGGCAAAGTCAGGAACTTGAAGTGCAGTAGACTTCTGGGTTGGGCCGAGAGGATGAGGGGCAGGGTGTGGAGGTGGCCTGCTGTGGCCCGGGACAGGGAAAATGTTGGACTTGACAATCTTTGACGGTGGATAGAGGAGAGAGGGCGGGTTTGAGAAATACGTAGGAGACAGAATGAATGTGACCTGAGGTCACATGAGACGGTGTGAGAGAGTAAGTGGGACCCGAGGGGCCTGAGGAGATGGTTGTGTCATTAACTTTCGGGGGATGCATCCATGAGAAGGGGAAGACTTACGCGTGCAGACAGAGGAACCTGTCTGGCACTCGGTGCAGGTGTACATGGACCAGCTGGAAATGGAAAGACTCCTCTTGCAGACGTACCTCCTGAGGTCATCAGCTGATGGGTGAGCATCGAAGTCAAGTGCAGGAGAAGATGCCCCAGGGAGGACCCGTAGACCTAGAAGAGAAGGGGCAACCCCCGACCCTTAGAGCAAGTTCAGAAGGAGGACGTGGAGAAGTAGGCATGAAAAAACATCTGTACAGCCCTTACACCTCTAATTACCTCGCTCATTTTAGGGCGCAAACACCGCGGGGTAGGTGTCGTTCATAGATGGAAATCCTAATTTCCATTCTATGGATCTGAAGACTAACGTGCAGGAAGATTTAGTATCCTGCAGTCTGCAGCAAGCCAGAAAGCGTGTAACAAATGACATTTATTGCCAAGGTGTCCCGGCATTTGAGCCAAGGTCCGCTGCCCTCAGGTTTAGAGTTTTTCCATGATCGCAGTGGCCCTAATCAGACTTTGTAGTTGTGTAGAGCCCAAATGTGTCGGAGAGATTCTGGGTCTATTTTATGGGAAGCTAAGACCAGACAGAAGGTGCTAAGCCCTATGCCTATCACCGAGCATCTTGGTACAGCGTAGCCTGCGTGGAGTTATTAACCTGTATGCAACGAGTGAGAAAGCGTTGACGTCTCAGATCGAAAACAGAGACAGACTCATTATGCGCAGTAATTGAACACCGAAAAGTAATAGCAAGAAAATTGATTCGGACTGTACTTAATGAGGGATATGAAGGAAATGATAGTTCAGAATCCTGAAATTGTTTTTAGTAAGAGGTGAACACGCTGCAATCTGAATATGAAGGACTATTCCTCTCTCACTGGAGAACTACCAAAAAGATCCAGCTGGAAAGTCCCCATGTCAGACCAGCCCAAGAATGTATTAGGGGCCCAAGGGAACGATGGCTGTTCTTCTCAACTGAAAGAAGAATGCCACATTTACGCTTCCCTGGGACCCGAGTTCCCAATGATTCCATCTGATGTTGGCATGCATGCTGTGGGCTATCATTGCCCTGCATGACAAGAAGAAGAGCCACCCAGGGCGGAAACAAACCATCGCTGACCGACGGGCTCCCTATTTTTTTCTGGTGCTTTCTGCCTTAGCGCATTTGAGATTTATTGCATTTTCCATTTGGTAAGGTGTGCTAACTAAAACAGACTTCCAGATCTAATTAGTCCAGCGCTCAGTAAGGTTTATATGGACAAACTCATCCCTTACGGATTTTTATTTTCTCGGACAGAAGGGACAAAGGAATGAAGTTTCTTTGGTAGCTAGATGGATATAAGGCGGTTTATCATTTGTGAGCCTGGTTTCCTGTTTAATTTTTTAGAAATTACTTTGGAAGAACAATCAAATTTCTCTTTAGACCTTATTCCCAGGTTGACCCTGAGGTTATAATTTAGAAGCGCGGTTATGGTTATTTAGCATTTTTATAATGATGGAGCGTTAATGAAAATGAACGGGAGAACACTTTATAAAAAGTGGCAAGTGCCTAAAGAGGCTATTGGTTGATTGCAGGGTGTGTGTAAGGAGCCATGAATTCGTCTGGACTGGTCTCCAAAATGTTCCTGCAGAAATGAGGACCTTGAGTACTGGAATCAGGGAGCCTGGAGGTGGGGGGCCGGGGAGCCCCATCACTCACTCACACTACCCCAGGGAGCTGCCTTGTTGCTTCTCCCCCCTCTCCCCTCCCAGACTCAGTTGCTGCTCCAGTCCAAGGCCCAAAGCTGAAGTAAGTGTTTAACGGGTGAAGGTCAGCAGGATCAGAAAGGCTTAGGAGGAGACAGAAGGAAAAGGTGAGCTGGGCAGACAACGTCATTTTTTCTAATAATTTTTTTTTAAACTCTAAAAATATGGCATTCGGCATTCATTCTCTCTCACTCCAGTTAGTTTCTGGGTTAACCTTGCTCTCCCTAAGCTCTGCCCCATTATACAGTCAGTGGCGTGAGTGCTCTCCTGGGAGAAGCATCATAATGGGGGAAAACATGGTTTTCTTCTCATGAAGATTAACATAGGGTTGGAGACTCAGAAGTGTGTCTAGGTTATGGTAGGACATGGCAGGTGGCAGGACAGAATCCGTGTGAAAGGCTTTGAGAACAGGGGAGGGGGGTTGACTCTGATTACCGAGGTTGGGAAGTGGTATTTATTTGAGAGACGAAGTTCTGGGCATAGAATCTGGGGTGGGGGGGGGCTGAGGGGGTGGGGGTGGAAAAGAATAGCAAAGAGAGGACTAAGTTCAGCATTTAAATCTCTAATGCATTTTAAAGCCAGAGTAGTTAAATGTTAATTAATCTTCCAAATTAGAATAGTAATTGAATTTAAGATGAGCAGGTAAGGGGAGGGATTGTTCAGGAATTTGTTTATTGGACAGTGGAGAATTGCTGTAATTTTGTTTGTTTGGCGGTGGGGGAGCTTTTCCTTGATGGTTTAATCTTATAATGTTATTTTTATAACCTTTCTCAGATTAGCTCAAAAGTTCCCATGTACTTTTCTTAAAAATCGTAATAGTGGCAGCTAACATCACTGTTTATGCTAAAGCCATTGCTCCCAAAACAACGAAAATTGGGACTTATCCTTAAAGTGACTAGGAGGCTTTAAGTTTTCATTCTCATGAATCCCTCACTAAAAGGCCCTTGGCACATTCTCAACAGCCTCCTTTTGGACGAGACATTGGAACTTGCTTGCAGGCTCAACCACTTTTCTTAGGTGAAGGCCCATATTTCGGACTGCAGTGGACCCTTGAATAATGCGGGGGGCAAAGAGTGCCTACCCCTGCGCAGTTGAAAATCCGAGTAAAACCAAACAATAGCCTACTGTTGACTGGAAACCTTACTGATAACATGAATGGTCAACGAACACATGTTTTGTATATGTGTTACATACTGTATTCCTACAGTAAAGTAAGCCTGAGAAAGGAAAATTGTATTAAAATCATAAGGAAGAGAAAATAGTTACAGTACTGTATTGTATTTATCGGGGAAAAAAGTCTGCCTGTCAGTGGACCTGACAGTGCTTGCCTGCTTCCTACACTGCCCATTCCTTTCGAATCCCCTTCACGTCACCCTTTCCATCATTGTAATCCTGTTAACTTTGGAGTCAGCCTAGATTTTTCTATGCTCCTCATTCTCCATACCCAGTCCCGAGCCATTGACATTGATTCTACCTTCTCCAAATCTCTTGAAACTGGACTTCCTCACCATTCCTGATTGAAGCTCCTTATTTTCCACACAGACTAGCGCAGCCTTCTAGATGGTCTCCTGAGCTCCTTCCTTGTCGGTCCTTCCCAGTCCTGCCTGCCGCTTGCCCTTAAACCGCAAAAACCCTTCTGATGAGATTCCTTCAGAAGCTTATCAGCTTATCAGAAAGCTTATTGCTTTCCTGGCCTCTCTTCCAACCTCATCTTCCACCAGCCTACCCTATGCATGGTGGACATAAAGAACTTTTTAGAGTTTCTTGATTCCGTGAACCTTTTCCATGTCCCTTTGTGTGTGCCTTGAATGCCCTCCCAGTTCCCATTAGCTTTGTTCTCCCGAAGACTCCCTGTGCTATCATTGTTTCTATAAAAGCCGGTCTGTGAACAATTTGAGAGCCAGGATCCTCTTCATTATTGCGTTATTCATCCCGGAGAGCTCATCATCCAGCTCGATTTCAAACATGTAGTGAGCTCCCTGTAAAGGTTGATGAGAGAATGAACTTTCTGAACATTGTATGATTTTTTTTTTTTTTTTTTGGGCTGTGCTTTTATTTGAATTGGGGCATTGCAGTTATTAATGACATTTCTTACTCAGGGTTCGCTTGATGAAATCAGATTGCCAATCTCATAGTGGTAGAGGTAAACAGAGTCTGCCTGCACCTGCCACCCCCCGGAAAGGCGAAGTAGATGTATAGCCAGGGGAATAGATGCATTTTATTCAAATTCAAGGCAAAGTAATAGGTTAGAGACAAGACCACTTACTTGACTTAAGAAATCAATATTAGTGCTCAAGTGCAATATATGGCTCTGTGTGGGGAAAACTGAAAAATGTATCTTGTTATAATTTAACAAGAATAATAATAAAAAAACCACCACAACGTAGTTGAATGGCCCCTGTATTGGTACACTGTGCTGCTAAGATACCAGCTTGAAAAAGACGCCACTAGAAAAAACGGAGGCTATTAAAACCAGAGTTGATGAATTTTCCTCAAGTTATAATGTGAAATTATTCTTTGTGTAGTGCTGTCTACATACTATTGGATTTTCCATTACTAGAGGATTTAAAAGCCCTTTGGACTAAAGATTATTTACATTTCTAGTTTCTCACATTAAATGATGGAGCATAACTTTGAATCGTGGCCCCCCGCAAACCAAACTGTACGAAGGCTGCATGCTCAGCCTCTTGAGGAACCCCTCTCCTGGTCCCACGCAGGCTCAGGCCACTCACTCTGCTCTATTCATTTGGTTTTTCTTGGGCTCTATTCTCTTAGACTTAACTAGCAGAAATAGCCCAATAGGGCACCTGGGTGGCTCAGTTGGTTAAGCGACTGCCTTCGGCTCAGGTCATGATCCTGGAGTCCCAGGATCGAGTCCCCCATCGGGCTCCCTGCTCAGCGGGGAGTCTGCTTCTCCCTCTGACCCTCCCCCCTCTCATGTGCTCTCTCTCTCTCTCTCATTCTCTCTCAAATAAATAAATAAAATCTTAAAAAAAAAAAAAAGAAATAGCCCGATATTTGGAGATTCTTCTCTTCACCTGGGCATCCAACTACCTGCCAGTGGGGCAAGGGGCTGCACAGACACACACATACGACGTGGGCACATTTTTTTTTTTAAATAAACTTTTCATTCGTGTATACATACGGAAGAGCGCTCAGATCACAAGTACACATCTTGATGAATCTTTACAAGTTGAGCAGACCTGTGTGGCCAGCAGGTGGATCAAGAAATAGAACTTTGCCAGTGTGAGGTTTTCTTTTCTTCTTGACACCGAATACCTGGTGTCTTTTCCAACACTGTCTCTCCAGCACCAGCTAGGTGTCCCACAGTTCGGTCCAGTTCTGACACTATGCTGACCCCATGGGTTTAAGGGCTCTGCTCCACAAGACGGCCTTCCATTAGGATGGCAGTTGAAGGTGTCAGTCGACCTCACCTCTGTCCTACTTGGCTGCAAAGTCAGGGACTTTGAAACTTGCCTCACCCCCATTTGATAATTTGCTAGAACAACTCACAGACTCAGAAAAGTCCTTTATATCCTTCTTTTCACTCATACAGCCTTTTCCTTACTTTTTTGTACTTCCATTACAAAATCGAATAGAATCAGTGAGAGCAGACATCTGTATCTCATCCTTGACCCCAGGAGGAAACTCTTCAGTAATTCACCACGAAGAATGACGTTTGTTCTAAGTTTTTGTACATTCTATCAGATTTATTAGGGGAAGTTTCCTTTTTTGTTTGCTAAGATTTTTTTAAAAATTGGAATGGGTTTTAAATCATATCAAATGACTTTTCTGTTTCTGTTGAAAGGGTTTTTATGATTTCCCCCCTTTGTTCTTTATGATGTGGTGAATTACATTGATTTTTGGATATCAAACTTAATTGGCATTTCTGGATTAAATCCAAATTGGCCATGATATTTTATCTTTCTGATATCTCACTGCTGTATTCACTTAGACCTGGAGTTTTCTTTAGGTGAAGGTTTTAAATTTCAGGCTTGATTTCTTTCATAGCTCTAGGGATATTTATTTATTTTTTTATCTTTTCCAGTGTCAATTTTGGTAAGTTGTGTTTTAAAAATTCACTTCACTTAAAACTTAAAATTTATTAGTGCGAAACTGTTCCTTATATCCTCTTCAAAAAGGTCTATACGTTCTATATTAATGTACTATTTTTCATTTTCCCATGTTGGTAATTTTACTTCTTTTTTTTCATTATCAGTCTTGCTAATTAGTGGTCCATCAGTTTTTTTTTTTGATCCATCAATTTTGTTGGTCTTTCAAAATAACTAATTTTTACTTTGTTGATCTTTCTGTATAACTTGTTTTATTTTTCACTGAATTTCTGCCCTTATATTTATTATTTCCCCTCTTTGGCTTTCTTTGAACATAGCTTGTTACTCTTTTTCTAACGTCTTGAGAAGGGTATTTAGAACATAGATTTTCCATCTTTCTTTTTTCTAATATATACATGCAAACCTATAAATTTCCCTCTAACCACAGCTTTAGCTGTATACAGGTTTGATTTGTCTTATTTTCATTACTTACACCAATTATTTTCAGGCTTCCATTGCCATTTTTTCTTTGATATGGGGTTATTTAAAGTGGTATGACTTAATTTCAAAACCGCATTTTTTTGATTTTCCAGTTATCCTATTTTGATTTTGGGCTTAATTCCTTTGTGGCAAAAGAACATACTTAAGTAACTTAAATTAACCTCTTTAAATTGTTGAGACATGCTTTGTGGCTTTGCAGGGGTTAAACTTGTTAGCCAATTGCAGAGGTACTTGAAAATGTTTGTGTGCCATCATTGTTAAGTGCCGTGTCCTGTGTTTGCAGTTAGGTCAAGTTTCTTAATTTTGCATTGTGGCTTTGGAATGGCTCCAGGCTCTTCCTCCCTTTACCATTTGCTTGTCCCTTTTTTGCTCCTTAAATCCCTTTGCTCTCTTGTTTGCTTTCACCATGACTTCCTCTTTTGGCCTAGCTATATTTGAATTCACATTTGTTTTCACATGGTTTCTTTTGGCTCTGACCTATCTTCTGCTTAGGATTCTTGTTTCTACTACTGCCCTTTATCACTTTGGTTCTGTGGCTTTGTTCAGTAGGCCAGCATGCACTCTCCCCTTCCTTTAGATTCTGCATGTTAAAGATGCTGATCAGACAGCTGTCAGCAGGCAATCATGGAGCATAGGTTATGGGATTTCAGAAATATTTGACATAGTCCATGCCCTCAAGGGCTTGTGATCCGGCTGGAATCAGGAACCCCACATACAACAAATACCAGAATGTATTTAATAAAAATGATGTGAGTGTAGTAGGAAGAAGGCAGTCATTATGAGCTGGAATGGCTTTATAGAGAGCCTGGAATTTGTTCTGAAATTTAAAAATGGGAAGACACAGGGATGTGAACCGCAGGGAGTTGGCCTGAGTGAAAATCTAGAGGCAGGAAAACTTCACTACTCTCTGTTTGTATTTCATAGATCACACTAGTTAGAGGGGACAGTATCAGTCAGCAGAATTACAGTTACCTGGTCCAAAGAGGTAGATTGAGGTCAGAGCACAGAGGGCCTTAAATGTCAAGCTGATGCATTTAGACATTATCCCGCAGGTATGCAGGGATGGCGTTGGAGATTGTGATATGTGTACAGTGGTCTGATGTGGGGAAAGTCATGTTTTTAGGGAGAATGATCTGATTGTTATGACAGAATGAATTTGGAAGGAGTTGATAAAGACCCTGGAAAAATGATTTGATTTGAGATGATAATGTGCATAGCAAGATTAATAAGGAGACTTAGGGCAAGGGGTAAGGTGGATTTAATGATAATTCAAGAAATCCAGCCTAGGTTTTCAAGAGACCAGAGGTGCTATTGACAAAAAATAGGGACCAAAGGATGTGGAGCAGAATTTAGACACAAAGATGGTGCCCAAGACCAAAGAGTCAGAAGCAGTGTTGTACAGGGAAGATTAGCTTAGGTGGGCCCTCAGAGTGCAGAGAGTGGGTGTTGACACAGGTGTTGGGAGGTATTGAAGATGGTGGATGGAAGGACCTCCCCTAGACTTCCCTTGAAGATAGTAGAGTCTCGCGAGATCTGTGATGACCTTGTGTTTAGCCAACAAGCTATGGAAGCCAACGTAACCCAATACTGCTGTCCACATTCCACAATCTCTAAAGTAACAGACTGAAACCAGTTAGCAGGAATGGTAGCAATAAGTAGTAAGGGAAAAAAGTAATAGTAATAAATAATAGTAATGAGGGAAAAGCACAGCCCTCCTAAACCACAAGTGACTTTTTCGTTTGTGACCATTTGGGGTTCTGTGTTAAAGAAAGAATCTATTCTGCATATATCCTCCCATCCTGAAGGTTCCACTTCTGCCATAATAAAGACGGTTTGCTGAGGAAACAAGGCGAAATCCTAAATTCCAATTAGCCAGTGCTATCAGAGATTAATAACACTTTAGACCTGCTGGAAGCGACTTCACATTTGAGCCTCTTCCTGTATATCACAGCAACAATTTACAAATTTTAATAATAGATGTCCTCTTTGAGAAATTGCCTTTCCTTATGCTATGGGAGTTTTTATGATTAGAACTGTACTTCTTTCCTTGCAGTTGTTTCTCAGGCATTTATGTGACCATTTCTGCTTATCAGTAATGGTTCAAAAATTTTCTAACACAGAGCAATTAATATCTGTCAGTAGAAATAAATTACATTTTTCATCGCTTGTGACATGTTCTCAAATGCTGTTTGAAAGTGCCGTAATTATGCATCATCATGCTATGTAATTTTGGTACCTGATGTATTAGTGCTTTAGGGGTATGATTTATATTTTCTGGGTTTTTTTTTTTTTTTTCTTAGTACCGAATTAATAGGATGGGTGTAAGGATCGGGATGTAAGTTGGGAAATGACATTTTGCAGAATACAGTGTATTATTTCTGTTCTTCTAATGCAGTCTGTTTTTTTAAGAGTTGTTCACATATTTTACATATTTAGTGTATGCAAATTGTGCGTGTTAAGATTGTACCACCAATAGCTCTTGCCTTCCAGCACTAGAAGGTGCAATATGCTTTCAGAAATTGAATGCATAGAATATGGACGTTCTAATGCATGTTCAGGACATGTTTTTTATTGCCCTGAGGAGGAAGCATGTAATATTTGCAAAATTGTGACCTCTGTAGGGTCCCTTTGGTCCTAGTCCTTTAAGTAGAGTGGGGCCACCCTGGATCTGTACCTTATAATTACTGGCAATTGACAAGGGCTTGTGGTTCAGACCACCCTCTGCTTACCCTCCGCCCTGTTCTCTCCTTTGGCCCTGTAACCTGGACTTGATGATCTGACTTTGGCTTCTTTGCTTTTGGTGACTGGTCTGCACTCACCCATGACTTAATGAATTCCAACCTGCCTGGAGGTTCTTCTTACCAGTAAGTGTCTTCCCCCACTCACCCCTCACCTCTTACTGCCTCGAGTGAGAGATTATCAGGGAGGTAAGGTCAAGGATGGGGGTGGAGGCTACTCAGGAACAGGGGTGAAAACCTGACAAATCACAAAGGACTTGACCTCTCATATTACACTGTGCTCAGAGCACAGACCACTGTCATCATCGGGGGTGAATGAACAAGCCCACTACTGTCTTCGCTCTCATCGCCTCATGTGGCCATTCTCGAAGTGAGTGAAGAGGATCAGAATATCCCATCCCAAAATATGCCACCATTCGAGCGAAAGGCAATTGAGAGACAGTAGATGCCAGAGAGACTCATTGCCCTTTACCCTTCTGCCTAAAAGCAGAGTGTACATTTCCATTTGTGAAAGTGTCTCTTCATCCCATACCAGGGAGAGGACAGCTCTTAATCGTTGGAGAGGACACTGACCTGAGACTGCATAAATGAACCTTGCTCAAATAACCCGTATCTTCCATTCGTTTTCCCCATATTTTTACCTTCCCACAGTTTACCACCCCTGCTTTTCCTATGTCTGCCCACTTTTCCACAAATTGTTACTCTTTGTTAAAATGGTATGAAAGCCCCCACGCCTAACCACTTTTTTGGGGGTTTTCACTTCTCTTCTGTGAGGCCCCTGTGTGCATGTAGAATGGAGTTTTTCTCCTGTTAATCTTTTGTCAGTTTAATTCACACACCCCCATCACTCAATCTTAGAGGGTGGAACAAAAGTTATTTTTCCTCCTCTACATAATATATTTCATCCTGTTAGACTGTAATCAGTGATTCCATTATGAGACAGAAAAGAAGACATTTAATTCTTAAATTTACAATTCAAAGAATATTGCAACCTAAATGTGTAAATAGAGAAAGGGCAGTGGCGTTGGGGAGGGACTAGAGTCACTCATTCAACAAGTCCACGTGGGATATTTATTCTCCAACAGTGAGCAAGGGGTATGATATTCCCGAGGAATGGGGTCTTCAAAAGAGTCAGTAAATTACAATAAAGGTTGTCTTCATTCTACAGCCCTTAACATTTTTGTTTTTTTTAGTTTAACACTTTTGGTTGGGCTTATTTAGATTTGGATAAAAGACTCTCCAGGGATACGGTGATAGAAACCTAAAATACAGGGCGCCTGGGTGGCTCAGTCGTTAAGCGTCTGCCTTCGGCTCAGGTCATGATCCCAGGGTCCTGGGATCGAGTCCCACATTGGGCTCCCTGCTCGGCAGGAAGCCTGCTTCTCGCTCTCCCACTCCCCCTGCTTGTGTTCCTGCTCTCGCTATCTCTCTCTGTCAAATAAATAAATAAAATCTTTAAAAAAAAAAAAAGAAACCTAAAATACAGGCATTTTGCAACAAGCACGTTGACACCTTCTCTTGAGACTTTGAGATTATTCCTCCAGGAGAGGCTCCATTACTGTGTGTCTCAGCAGCATAGCTGTGAGCAAAGTTGGGTTTCACTGTTAGAAAATTTTAGAAGAGAAGCTGTATTAAATTTCTCAGTTGAGTAAGGAAAAGTGTTGTGGTGAATAAAGAATTGTCTTCCGACATGAAACTCAAACTATCAGATCCCTTAAGTAGGATTTTAGCAATTTATACTAGTTAAATAGGTTTTAGCAAGTCAAACATCTCCACGGAGCTGTGATTGTAGTATATATTTTTAATTATGGAGGCATTGAAAGCAATCTGCTCACATGAACTTTCCTTTAAATAGAATCATAAAGCAGAGCCTTTCACTCTGCTAATTCCTTTGTGTAGGGGGTCACCAAGTATTCTTAAGTGAGTCACTTTAGAGTGAATGGCTCATTGTAGGATAGAGTTTTACCCTATTGAGGAAGAGTAACAGAAATCAAAGTAGCAAGGACCTTTGAGATTTTTGTCACTTCATTTTACACCTTTCTATTTCCTGAGAACAAATACCTAAAATGATTTAATGCCAACAAAAAACTGGAGCTGTTCACTGGGCAGTAGTCTGGTAATTGGCATTTGCAGGTTTAAAGGGATTAGAGCATTAGGTTAATTGGCATAATGTGAAGACAGATGCTTTATATTTTCAAACATCTTACGAGTTATTCCCTGGTGAACTTCCGTCTTAATTTAACATTTCTGCAGAAGTTTGTAGTTTGAAAATGTTCATCATGATTTTTATTTGTTGCGTCTTTTCTGCGAGGTGGCTCGGACTCTCTCTGTATGCGTGAGTTATCCACATGTGGAGGATCTGGCACGTAGTTGACAGACGCTTCTGCCTTGGATGGCATGGGAGAACTACAAATTAAAATTTACCCTTGGTGTCTTAATATTCCAAAGGTCACACAGTGGCCTTTGCTTAATCACACCTTTCCTGCCAGTTAAACTAGTTTTAGGGAATGGTGCTTGAAAATAATAATGCCTGCCAGGGGTTAAGGGTTTCCTATGTACCCAGCACTATACTAAGTTCTTCATGCATGTTGTATAATTTAATTTTCCTAACGGTGCCATGAGACAGCTACTCTCTCAGTTTTACAGAGGAGAAATCTGAGGCTTGGTGGAGTTCAGAACACGTAACTTGTGTATGAAGCCCTAGATCTGGGGAGTGAAGGGGTTGGTGTTTGAATCCAATGTCCTGCTCCCTAGAGTGATACCTGTCTTACGGGACTAAGGATGGCTACGTTTCTTTAGCAGCTACTTAGTGCTGGCATTTGATGAAGCACTTTCTTTTTTCTTTTTTTAAATTTAAATTCAATTATCTGACATATAGTACATCATTAGTTTTTGATGTAGTATTCAGCAATTCATTATTTGCATATAACACCCAGTGCTCATTACCACACGTGCCCTCCTCAATACCCATCACCCGGTTACCCCATCCCCCAACCCCCTCCCTCTGTAACCCTCAGTTTGTTTCCCGGAGTCCAGAGTCTCTCATGGTTTGTCTCCATCTCTGATTTCTTCCCATTCAGTTTTTCCTCCCTTCCCCTGTGGTCCTCCACGCTATTCCTTATGTTCCACATATGAGTGAGACCCTAAGATGATTGTGTTTCTCTGATTGTCTTATTTCACTTAGCATAATCCCCTCCAGTTCCATCCACGTCGATGTAAATGGTAGATATTCATCCTTTCTGATGGTTGAGTAATATTCCATTGTATATACGAAGCACTTTCAACAACGTATTTTCCTTGAATGTCCCCAAACTACCGATGGAGAAACTGAGCTGCAGAGAAGTTCACGAACATACTTAAGATCACACAGCTCTTAAGGGGCACAGCTGAGTTTCAGAACAGATCACTCTGCCTCTGAAGCCCATTGCTATACCTGTATTCCCAGCTGTCCCCGTTGAAACCGGTTTCTCTTCACGTGCGTCCTACTGAATGTAGCCAGTCCTTATTTGAATTGGAGACAGTCACGCATATCTCTGAGTGACTAAGTGGTTTTATTTGGGAAGTTCAGAGCTTTCTCCTTCCTCTTTCCAGGATCTGTTCCCATTCTTCAGCATCCCATCTTTCCTGTACCTCATCTTTGGGTGACTAGAGCCTCTGATGCATCTCTTGTTTCTTCCTCCCCAATTAAATTACGTGTTGTAAAGACCACAGTAAGCTCCTTTGCAGCAAGTTACAAAGTGATAGTGCCTTAATGTTTGGCTCTTCCAAGAGTTATGGGCAATTTGCAGGGTTATTTTCCTGGCTGGAAACAGATTTTTCATGTGGTTTTCTTGGGATTCTTCAGAACGTAGCAGTAGTTGACTCTCTTTACGTATATTAAGACCAGTTGTTTGACTAGATGTTTTCATCCCCATTGGGGTTATCTTTTTCTGTGGGGACAATTCTGATTTTATAATGGAAGCTGGTGAGAGAATGGGACCGGTTTCGTGGTAGTTCCCATTACCTTCATCATGATGCAAAAGGAAGCACACATATGGACACAGGAAAGGTAAGAGTTAGTTAAAAAGCAGAATAAAGCAGAACTCCAAAACTGGCTCTCTCCCATTTTACCAAGTTAAGACTTCTCGCTTGTCTAAGACAGAGCTTATCATCGGGTCCATTAAGTGAATGCCTGTAAGATGGCGGGTAATTTCAATGGGGTAGGGAGTTTATTTTCTCTAAAATTTTACCAGTAAACATCTAGTCATTTGGAATAATACATTTTTAAAGAAATGGAAATAATCTTTGGAGATATAAGCATATCATTTCCTGACAAAACTGCCTTATGGGAAAATACTCAACTTGCTCTCTTGGTGGAATTTGGTCTCTCATGATTTTTACTCTGTCTGTGTTGTGTTGTGGTGATTTCTTTAGACCCATCTTCCAGATCACTAATGCTGTCTTAAACTGAGAAAACCTGGTTGGTCTATTGGGTATTCAGTCTATCCATTGAGTTGTTCATTTCAATGACATCGTTTTTCATTTCTAGAAGTTCTATTTGATCCTTTTCCAGATCTGCCAGTTTTTGTGTATACTTTTAGCATTGTTTCCATTCTCTTTATTTCTTTAATCATTTTAAGGTGCTTTAGAAAACATCATTGTTAAAAGAGGATATACCATTTGGCCTAGTCATCCTAACTTCTGCAAACTGATTCTATTCATAAATTAGCACATGTGCCCAAAGATCGATGTTCAAGGATATCTTGTTGAGTATGTTGGAGATGGCAAAAGATGGTTCATGTGCTTCTAAATACTCTCTTTTATAATTGCCCTATTTTCTCCTGCCCTTGGGAATGCCAACTCTCTCTGCTTGTTGTGTCTATTGAGTCTCCTTCATGGTGGTTAGTTTGTCAGTTTTGGTTTGTACAATTTCGTGGTGGATTGATATTCAATGGGAAGTTTGTTCTGCTAGGACCGTCCCGTGTGCCTGGGATTGAGGAGGCCTCCCTTGACAGTGTTTTGTGTTCTGCATTTGCTTTTGCAGAGGCCACGGACACTGTCCTGGTTTTGGACCCGTTTTACGGTTAATTTCTGGCTGGAGATTTCTTCACTACTTGAATAGTATAACTTTAGATCTTGTAGCCTTTTGCATAGTCCATGGTTGGAGTTTCGATTTCTCAAGGACCCTGGAAGGATGCCTGGCTTTCTTGCTGCTCTCTGGTCTAGTGCACGGTTTAAATCCCACTTCTCAGAGACGGGGAGTCCCTGGCATGTTCCCCGTTTGGTGTTGCAGTCTCCATTCCAGCCCTCCGCCTTGTGGATGTTAAGCTCCTAGTTCCCGACCACTAGAGCTGACCTCTCTGTCCATCTCTCTTGAAGCGCAGAGATGGCCTTCTTTACTGACAATACCTGGGGACTGCCCTTTCTTCGGAGCTCAGTTATGATGAAAACTTCCAAGTCACGTGTTGTCTGCGGTTTCCTGCGTTTGCAGCAGGAGTGAGCCTGCTTCCCTACCCCCCCGCCCCCTGCATCACATTACTTTAAGTTCCAGCCACATGTTTGCACTGAGGGATTTTGTCCGAGTTTGCAGATGGATGAAAGACTGACTTGGGACACGGAGCACCCCCAGTGGAGGGGGCGGCTGGGTGCCCAGGGGGTACCGACAGGAGCTAGGGGAGGAGGATAAGCTGCATCGGTCTTCTGGGTGCAGACCAGAGAGGAAAAGTGGGCGAGGGCACAGAAACGGAGACTGGAAGGCAGGGGAGAGCAGCTTCCTGTTCTTGCTTAGGGGCAACCCTGCCTTGGCCCTGCAGATGCATAATTCGCAGTTTTTTTTTTTTTATTATGTTAGTACCCATACAGTACATCATCAGTTTTTGATGCAGTGTTCCATGACTCATTGTTTGCATATAACACCCAGTGCTCCATGCAGTATGTGCCCTCCTTCATACCCATCACCGGGCTAACCAATCTCCTCACCCCCTCCCCTCTGAAACCCTCAGTTTGTTTCTCGGAGTCCATAGTCTCTCATGGTTCGTCTCCCCCTCTGATTTCCCCCCCTTAATTTTTCCCTTCCTTCTCCTAATGTCCTCCATGCTTTTCCTTATGTTCCACAAATCAGTTCTCACTGAGCTGGTGACATTGACTCAGCCAGATCAAACGAAGGAGAATCTAAGGCGGCAAAAGCAGTCACGTGCTGAAAGGTCAGGGTGATTTCTGCTCATCTTGTGTGATTTTTATGGTGGGTAAGTTTGTTCCTTTTCCCACCACCCTGCTTCATTTTTAAACCAACCTCACATACTTCTTCTTCTTTTTTTTTTTTAAGAGCAGTCTTTTGATAAGGCTTCTTGATTCCAAATCATTCTGCACCTTTTCCATTGGGGCTGGTAGAAGCAAAGGTAGGAGGTCCCCATTCCTGAATTTTCCTTTAGTGACGTTAGGAACAGAAGGACATTTTGATTGTTAGCAGTAGCAGGAGCTATTCCTTCTGCAGTCTTCTAGATTTTACTTTCTGGGTTGCAATGTTCTGCTTATGGCAACTGCTTCTGAAGCAGAAGCTTTGGCTGTCTGTTCCGACATCTGTTGGAGGCTACTGTCGATGTTGATCGGAGGTGAGCTCTCTTTCCTAGGAGGTCATACCGTCAGCCTTATGAATGCTCATCATAGGGTGAATCCTGAAATGAAACAGGAGTGTGAGTGGAACTTAAGTATTAACCCAAGTGACGAAGCGGGTGGAGAGCACATACTGACTTTTATCTTTAGACTCTCGTTGGTCCGTCTCTCTCCTGTCTCTTCGCGGCCTGCTCAGCAGTAACCCCCCCCCCGTCCCGCGCCAACTCTCCCCTCCCCGTGGCTTTTGGGCTGCCTGTCTCTGCTTAGCTGATCCTGCAGGCTAGACCAGACTCACCTCAGAAGTCAGGGTCCTGGCCACGTGGGGTCTCCAGTGCATGCAGAATCAGTCATGGGAGCCATGGGTCCAGCCTGGGTCTTCCTTCCAAACGAGCCCTCAGCCCCATGTCATCTGCAGCCCCTGGAAGCAATAGAAAAAGGGGAGTTTTGTTGTCCTCTTAACAACAATTGTGATAATAATAATTATAATAATACAACAGCCACACTAGCCAAGTGCCAACAACCCAGTGAGCTGGGACTCTTACTAGCCTCATCTGACAGATGAGGGAACAGAGGTGGGCTCAGCAAGACGCCCAGAATCACACAGCTCCCTGGTGGAGGAAGGGCCTGGATTAGATGCAGTGTGTCTCACTCTCCAGAGGTGTACCGCCTCACGTGCGGCCTGGCGCCGGTCCCTGTCACTCGGCTACCCTGCAGGTGGAGCTGCCCGCCCTTCTCTCTTCTTCCAGGCAAGGAACTCAGGGGCTGGGCTTTCCACCGTACTCACCACTCTGCTTCTCCACGATGGCTGAGAGGTTTAGCTTGTTTCCGAATCTGGCTATGTCTTTGTAATGTTTCTCTTCTGTTTTCCCTCATTGCAAATTGTGTTTGGACAGAGGAGGAACCCCAGAAAATAGACTACCAGGCTGTCTTGACTGGGAGGGTCCTGTGCCTTCCTGCTGGGGAGTTTTCATTCATTCATTCATTCATTCATTCATTCATTCAGCATAATCAACTGTCTCCCTCCATCAGGCTCCATGCTGGGCAAAGTGCAGTGTTTGTCTTCGGGGAGCTCAGGGTCTGCTGTGAGGAGTTAGATGTGGTTTCTGGGCTGTCATCCAGACTCGACTCTTCCTGGGGTGAGCGAGGCCGGGGGGGAGGATGGGGGAGACATTGGGGAAGGCTCTGGGACAGAGGCTGCAGTAAACCTCCTCCAGGTAGACAAACAGGGGGAAAGTTGTTCCAGGCAGAGAACCAGCATGTGCCCAGGCTCTGAGGTGAGGGTGACCGTGGTGAGCTGGGGGCAGGCCAGTAAAACGCACTCTGGGGGGTCGAATGACCCGGAACTGGGAAGGGAGCCCAGGCCTAGGATTCAAAGGGCCCTGGGGAGCTGGCTAAGGAGACCAGATTTTGTTTTGTCACTGTTACAGGTGCCAACAAATAATAACAAACTAGGAGTCTGCTATTTGGGTCATTTCTCTTTGAGGAAATTGTATTCTCCATTTGTACAGCTAGTGAAACAGGAAGTGTACTCATATATCCTACTCTCCTTTAGGAATAAGGCATGAAGATATAGAAAGACATAAAGTAAACAATCACAGGTTTGAAGAACTTTGGGGAGGGTGGCCTTTTTAAACTCGCTCTTTTGAGATTCCTCTCTGAGTGCTTTGTCGGTCTTTAAAAACACTGCCAGAAGATATTTAAATACTCTCCCTAGTGAACTTCTCATGAGTATGGAGGAGCAGGTTTTTTTTTGTTTGTTTGCTGTAGAGCTTTTGCAGTTAGGGAATATTTGAGAAATTATTTTAAAACCCCAGGAAATATATGTATTTTAAAAATATGGTTCACTGCTTATTTTTTCTCCAAATCTTTTAATTTTCACTTCTCCCTTGAAACTTACCCATATAAATGCAAGGGAAGTTGGTGATTGTACCTTTTTTCTTTTTTAAGATTTATTTCCTTATTTTAGAGAGAGAGAGATTGAATGCAAGCAGCCAGGGGTGGGGGTAGGAGAAGAGGGGGATGGAAAGAATCCCAAGCAGACACCCTGCAAAGCGTGGAGCTCGATGGGGGGGGCTCAATCTCAGGACCCTGAGATCATGACCTGAGCCTAAATTAAGAGTTGGCCACCCAACCGACTGAGCCACCCAGGCGCCCTGGGTGATACCTTTTATGGTGACCTATAAATGAAACCTGTTCTCCAGACACAGTCAAGGTTTAGGGGAGGAAGATGTGAAATATATTTACGTAAACTGTGCTGTCCTCCAGGATGCTCCACGTAGAAAATTCTAGCATTATAAAGGTTTGGGGCTCACGGTTCTTCTTATTCTACTTGGTCATAGTTTGGAAGGGCCTACAAGGTATAAAGCCCAAGAGCCATTTTTTTTCTCCTTTAAATGCGTATGTTGATCATACCGTATGCACAGCTGTAATGGGTTATTTAACTCCGTGTCCAGCCCCTGCTGGCTGAGGGTCATGGGTCTTATAATCCAACGGTAGAACTTCAGCCTGTACTCTGTTATAGGAATTGACGGGTACCCGAATCCCACAACCAGCAAAACATGATTTTGCCCAAGGAAGCGTTTACCAATGACTTCCATTGTTAACGGTTGTCTTGATAGCGGTATCAGGCGCTTGGTGAGCAGACATTTTGACTTTACGTGAATAGTTGTGCCCATGTAGGAGCCCATTATCTTATTGTAATATTCAATTTTCTTCCCGTTCTCTTAATTGAAATGAAGCTGCCCCTGATGCTTTTGGGCAGTGGAAGCTTTGTGAACATTTTAAACTCTCGACTGCCCAAGGGATTGATTCTTTGTTTTCCCAGCTTTATCTGGTACTCCTCTGTGTGGGCTGTCTCTTGTTTCTGTCTGCAGCTTGATGCTGTTAACCGTGTTCTATCAATCCAGCCCACGTGTGACGGCGGACCACTGATTCGCCTCTCCGGATCCCTTTGATTTTGAAATTGACTGGTTCCCTAGTCCGTAAGTCATTTTTTCCAAAAGGGTCATCAAAATAATAGCATTAATGATTTTCCACTACATAGGCCTGCTATGTGAATTTAGCTCATGGAAATTGCTAGGCAAGCAATGTGGCTGAACAGGCCTATTCTTACCGTGTTGACCAAATAATTTCATAAAAGTCCACCACTTTCAAATTTAGCCCCAAGCCCCCGTGGAAGAAACTTTACAGTTCAATTAGCAGCAGATAAATTGCATGATGCCTGTAATCAGAAAAACTGGCATAAACTCAATGTTCAATTACTACCTCTAACCTCTTCCTACTTCCTGATGTATCCCCTTAAAGCCACTGAGGATTCAAGGATGATAATTAATTTTTAGGGTGAATTAAAAAAGAAGTATTCTGACTATAATCAGGACTGATTTTTAGCTGGTACTCAGCATTATGGTCAAAACCCACACTGGTTGGTTGTGATTTTCTAGCTAGTCTGTGCCACTGTTGATTTGTTCTAAAATACTTTGACTTTTTAACTTGCAAATAATGCCATGCATGATTTTTATGTGTATTTTTTTTAAAAAAGATTTTATTTATTTATTTGAGAGAGAGAGAGCATGAGTGAGGGGAGGAGCAGAGGGGGAGGGAGAGGGACAAGCCGACTCCACCCTTGAGCCCCACACGGGGCTGGATCCCGGGACCCTGAGATCATGACCTGAGCTGAAACCAAGAGGTAGACACTCAACTGACTGAGCCACCCAGGCGCCCCATGATCTTTATGTGCATCTTAACTACATTCCATCTGTACCCAAATCTGTACGCCCTTATATTGTTGTCTACACCGATACTTGCTGTTTTGCGTACCTGTTCGCTCTGTTCTCTGCCCAGCCCTTACCCATTGCCTGTCACCCTGTTAGTGCTCAACAGGGTTCTTGGCTGAACAAATGGAAACACATAATCTCAACGTCTTTTGTTTCTACTTTTTGTACATTCCACCAGCTTGGACTTGGAAAATAAATTTTTGCAAGTTTTATAGAATAATTTCATTGTATGCATGTTTTTGTTGAAGGTGACATTGGATATTGAAATAGGTGATTTCAATATAGAATGTTCAACAGAATTGAAAAAAAAAAAAAGAATTCTCAAGACTAGGGCAAAGCGAGGGACCTCAGGGGCTGGAACCAGGAGCATCGATGCCCACAACATCCTTGTTGCATCATTCAGCTGTCCTCTACCCCTCAGCTGCATTCTCCCTTCTTGAGCACAGACTTCCTTCACATGATGGGAACGTGTCTGCAGGCAGCTCCTGGATTGTCCAGGAACAAACATCAAAGCAAAGAGAGCTTTACCTTTTGACCTGAGATTGCAAAATGAAGTCACAGAAAGGATGCTCGTTGGCCTGGCTTCATGTCATGTGTCCACCCCTCGGGAGTATCGTGGCAGGGGAGTAATGATTTATGACCCCCCTCTGTGTTCAGAGGGGTACTGTGGCTTGTCCTTGCCTCGGCCGTACATAACACAACGTAGTGTAATAATTTCTTCACCAGCCCACCGTCTCCACTGGGCTGGGGACTCTTTGAGGGTCGCGACCGTGCCTGGTCACATTTGAAGATATTCATGTTAAGACATGAATGCCTGATACTTGCTAAATGAATAAACTTAGAAGGTAGAGTCTAGCGGAGTTGAAGTGCAGAATATCTTTGGATGACATGTGTCTTTTATTATCCAGTTGCAACACAAAGCTGTTAAAGCTGATAAACTTTGTTGTCTGGTAGATAGAATGGCCTGCACACCTTTGGGGAGCTTGAGGCCTCAACAGGGCAGCCATATCTGTTAGTCTGACTATGATCAGTCCCTTCCTGGGTGGACGCATCATCTGCTCCCTTGCCATCTCCACCCGTTTCTTCCGATGAACCCGTCAGAAGGCCTCTTCCGTTTGATAACCCTTTAGGTATTTGGAGATAGATGTTGCCCTTCATCTTGGCCTTTCTCCAGAGAACACATCCTTGATTTTCCAGCCATTCCTCAGTGAGCAGGATTTCTGGATTCCCCCCCATCCTGGTTACATGCTCCCTATAAACTTTTGGGTGTGTCCGTGGCCACCTTCAGATGTGATGCCTGGAACAAAGTGCAGACACCCAAGATGTGATTTGACTTGTGCAGAATTTACTATGGGATGATTGTACCCTAGGATGATAATCAGTGGCTTTAGAAGGGGAATGCTTTCATAAGGGAACTTTACACAAAGTCCACTTTGTATAATAAAGAAAGGGGATCTTTTTCTGGTTGAGGGGAGTTTTCTGGACCCCTGTCCGTGTTTTCCCTCCTCATATATGGTGGTGGCCACTGAAACGTTTGGTGGGACTCTGAGGGTTTGGTGGTCCACCTCAACCCGAAAAATGTATTGTTAGAAAATGTGTTACATGTTTTTATGGAGTCCGAGTTTGCAGACGCAGTAGGTTATATTAAGTTTAAGTGCTTCTGAAATTTCCATTTATCTTCACATGAATAGCTGTCAGGTCACATCTTCCGATCCCATAATGCAGGACTCCCCATGTTTTCCTATTAGATTTAATTTTGTTGATCTGTATCTTGGCCTGTCATGATCATTTTGGGTCTTGAATTTGTTATTCATTTATTTATTTATTTGCTATCTTTTCCATCTTACCATGATCTGGGTATTTGACAATGGGCTATCTATTTTATGGTATCCAATTATTTTGATAAGTTTATTGAAACAGATAGGGGCCAATGAGAGCACCTGTTCTTCAAATTTGACACCCAGACACTGGTGAGCATTTTGGGGGAGAGGAGAGAGTTCAAAGACATTCCTGAAACTAAACCAACCATCTTTTGCCCCAGAACTTTCCATCTGGATCAGTGTCATCACTCGTACACCTACCTGTGCCCGAAATCCAGGCACAGTCTCGATTCCTTCCTTCCCCTTAGCACATGTTCCCAGTTGTTGGCCATGTTCTGCTGATTTTCCTTGCTCACTGTTGGGAAGGTGCCCTGATTTTCATCTCTCTACCACAATGCTTGTTCAGCTTCTGCTTTGCTCTCCACAGGCGGGAGTAACCTCCTCCTAACAGGTATCCTTCCTTCTGGAGGACCCTGAGATCATGACCTGAGCCGAAGGCAGACACTTAACCGACTGAGCCACCCAGGCACCCCTCATCTGGTCTTTAATAGATACTCAGTAAATATTTGTTGAGCAAAGTAATGGACAAATAAACCTACTTAAATTCATATAATCATTTTATTTCCCATCCCAAATTTTACCATCGTATACACAAAGCTCTGGACCAGTGAATCCATTAACTAGTATGTTGAGATGCAAATACTCTGTTTGATATTTTCTTCATCTATCAAACTAGCAACCTGGTGAAAAGGGAAAGAAGTTTTCTTATTACTGATTGGCTAAGTGAACTTATTTTGGACCTTTTTCCATTGCTGCGTCTTTTCTTAAATGCCCACAGACAATTCTGGAAAGAATGTGCTTCTAATTAAACTGCCTGAGTGGACAGCTCTTTTTCCGTGGTTCTTTCTTTCCAGTAGCCTCCGACAATCAAGCCCGGGGTAAAATAGCATGGATTTATTGACTGCTCTCTGTGATGCTGTAAGATGCGCCTCCTAACACTAAGCACTTTATAATCTCATTGAGAGAAGGTGGCATAAATACGAAGCAGGTAACAGTAAATCCAGCAAGTGGTCAAGGATCAAAAAGCATGGCACAGACGATAAGCCTCTGGCATTTTTTTTTTTTAAAGATTTCATTTATTTATTTGAGAGCAAGAATGAGAGAGAGAGAGAGAGCACATGAGAGGGGGGAGAGTCAGAGGGAGAAGCAGACTCCCTGCCGAGCAGGGAGCCCGATGTGGGACTCAATCCCGGGACTCCAGGATCATGACCTGAGCCGAAGGCAGTCGCTTAACCAACTGAGCCACCCAGGTGCCCCTGGCATTTTTACGAAATAGCAGTGACTTAAGCAAACAAAAAGCAAGCAGACAACCACGCCACGTGACAAATGGGCAGAGACTCCAGGGAAGAAGCATCATATTCGTTCCGAAGGGAATCCGGCATAGGTCCAGGACACAGACCCTCCCTTGATTTCGTGTTGAGCTAATTGTGAGGCTACGAGGGTGATTGTAGAAATGCACATAACCACACGCCTAAATGTAAAAATGATGTAACTTTTTGGAATAGTGGCAGACGATTTTATCAGAACTTTCTGATGAAGTCAGAGAGCCATTGTCATCAGATAGAACACCTCGCCTCCTGAGTTCATGCCGGTTGAAAACACGTTAGATCTAGGGGAAAAAACCAAAAAGAATTCAACACAGAAAAAGCCACAGAGTGCTGCCTGGGATAGTCATGCTGTTCTTAGTTGAGTCTGGGAACGCCAGTCCCTGTGTTGATCCTAGGCAGACACAGAACAGAAAGTTTGCTAGGTTTTCCTATGGCCAGAAGGAAGTATAATCTGAAACAAATATACTTTTTCAAGATCCATTCATTCATTCATTCATTCATTCATTTACCTTTAGGAACTATTTATTGAGCAGTGACTCTCTGGACGGCACTCTGTTGAGCTCTAGAGACTGTTCCGTGATCACTAAAGTAACAATATGAATTGATAATTCACGTTGACTCCCCCCCGCCCCCCAATAATATTTTGCCTATTAGCTGGATATAGCATACTGTAGATTAAGGAGTATTGCCTGCGTAAGTGAGAAATGTGGGTCTAGTCATGCCTTAGGCAAATTATTCAACAATTCTGCTCTCGACTGGAAAATGAAAGGGTTGAACCGTTTGCTTTCGACAGTCCTTTGAGGCTCTAAAATGTAATGATCTAATTAATTCTGATGGCCTTCTGGCTCACACTTTAGTGTTTGTGAGTTGGTTTAGTGCCTGAGTATGCTGATTGAGTTGACTTTGCGAACCGGTGTAGGAGACCAAGTTCTGAGATTCGGTGACAATTGTGCTCACGTAAACGAGGAAATATGCTGTGTGTAGGGGAGCTGTAAACGTTCACGGGTCGGGTGGTGGAACACGGGACGAGTTAATATTATGCTGTGGGAGAACAGTTAAAATATTTCTGAGCCTGGTTAATTGAGATGCGGTGCTTTGATTTTATGGCATTTCATATGAATATGTTTTTAAATGCAGTGCTTGAGTACCTGGATATTACTGATGTCTTGGACATAGATCTTTTCATATATGCGGCCGCAGATGAAATTGCTGGATAAAGTTTAAACCGTTCCATCAACAAAATTGAGCATTTAAGTAAAAGAAATTTATACGAGTGTGCGTATATAATTATATACATTATAATCTTATATATATACATCTATGTAATTACCAAAGTCACATAACAAATATTATCTCAAAGTCATTTTTGAAAGGGAGTATTTTAATGTTCTCAGTGAATAATTTCTCTCTGCCTGAGAGCTACTGTTGAATCCTGGGAAATAGAGGAGAAGATAGAAATTATTTAGATTTGCAACTTCTTGTCATGGGAGGTGAAGGCCTTTTTATTATTATTATTAATGTGATGGGAATACTTCCACCACATCGTGCTCTGCACAGCATCCCGAGAACAACCTTTTCATCATATAAATAATTACAGTTCTGTTTTTTTTTTTTTTAACGCCTCCTGCCGTAACTTCCCTCCAGCTCTCCACTGCTTTCCATTGGAGTGTGGAGAACAGCACTCTCTACTCAGATGAAGGTTTCCCCAGGTAGTGACAGAAGGTAGGTGCTCACCTCAACGAGACCCAGGTCTGAGCTGGGTGGAAAGAAGTGTTTCAGGAAGCAGCAGCAAGTTCTTTTTTTTTTTTTTTTTAAGATTTTTAATTTATTTATTTGACAGAGAGAGTCACAGCGAGAGAGGGAACACAAGCAGGGGGGGTGGCAGAGGGAGAAGCAGGCTACCCCGCGGAGCAGGGAGCCCGATGCGGGGCTCGATCCTAGGACCCTGGGATCATGACCTGAGCCGAAGGCAGATGCTTAACGACTGAGCCACCCAGGCGCCCCAGCAGCAAGTTCTTTTAAAAGTAAACTGCTTGCATGGAGAAATGGCAGTGTTTGTGCAGAGGAAGAATTGCTTCTGGCCTGGTATCTTTTCCTTTTTCGGGTTACCTGCTTCTGCAACTAGGCCCCTGGCCTGCACCTCAGAAAGAACACCCCACGTATGATGATACTGAAGGTGACCCTGGGCCACACTCTTGGGGGGGGTGGTACGGCGGGGGGGGCGGCGAGCAAGTCAGGCAAGATGTTTGCTCTTAGGGGGTGAACACTCTAGTGAAGGAGACAGGTAACAAAGCGGGAAACAGGTGCAGAGACCAGACGGGGCAGGGAACAGTGATGCCAGGAAGGAAACGCAGCAGGACGGGGCGCTGTGCCCTGGGGGTATGTGTTCTCCATGTTCCCCTCGCTTGTCTGGAATCATCTGAATGGAGGACCAGTCGTGGGTCAGGCAAAGCGTGTGTCTCGTAAGCTCCCCCTTTCTGTGTCACTTTGCCCCTCCGTGGTGACTTCTCCCAGTTTCTCCTGGGTCCCTGGTGTTGGCCCCGACCACATGGCATGGAGCATGGCCCGGGCAGAGTGTCTGCTGATGAAAAGAATAACTAGACAGTCTTAAGATTTAAAAACAATGAAGATGGTTGTAGAGGAGAATTTTTTTCTAAAAGATTTGATCTTTTTGCATATAAATGAAATTTAGGGGTAGCTTTTGTAGTGAAAAATCTATACCCTCCTAATACTTGGTAACTTTTTCTTTGTTTGCTCCCACCTCAGGACCTTTGCACCAGCCATTCCCTCTGCCTGGAATATTTTCCCCTCAGACACCCATTCCTCATGCTTCGCAGGTCTTCCTTAAAGTGTTACTTTTTTCAGCGAGCCCTACTCTGGTAGTCTGCTGAAATTGCATCCTCTGGCAGGTACTTCATAGCTCTTGGATGATGTCATACTTTTCTTTGTTGTGTTTTTGTCTCTCTCTCCTTTGTCCCTCCTCCCTCCAAGCTCCATGAGGCCAAAGATCTCTGCTTTTTTTTACGCTCTGCATTCCTTGCACTTAGAACCAGGCCTGACACGGAGTACTAGGTGCCTAATAAAAATTGTTGAATTCACGAAAGGTTAAAGAAAGGATTTCTCAAATGTCCCTCTTCTTAAAAAATCTCAAAAGGGCTGTTTGCTTTTGGGACTTAGGGGATAGTTCAGAAGTGCTAATCCTTTTCTGGTCCAGGGAGGAGGGGAATGTGCTCTGGGCAGCCGCCCGGGTCGGGCAGGGAAAATGGTGTGACTGGGAGCTGCCCAGCAGTGGGGTGTGGGCTCAGCAGCCCCTGGCTTCTCCTGCAGTCCCTCCAAGATTAGTGACTGTTAAGTGTGGACATGGGAACTCGCCTCTCTGGTTGGTTGGTTTTGAAGGCACACGTATAAAATAATGTAACCGAGAGATACTTAACGATTCACCTTCATTTACTGATTGTTTGAAGACATGGTCATAAGTGTTGGGACTTAAAAAAAATCATATTAGAATGTCAGTGTTGTGAGGAAAACAGCTTTTCTATTTGACTAGCTGATTTACTGTAAAAATGACTTGAAAACCTTCTCTCGAAAGTTTTAGTGGGAATGCAATCGGCAGTATAATGGCCCCCAAGGAGCCACATCTTCATGCCCAGGATCCGTGAATATGTTATGTTATGAGGCAAGGGGGGATTAAGGATGCTGATCAAATGACCTTAAAACAGGGAGTGGTCCCAAATTATGTTGGTGGGTCGTAGGGGTCCTTTAAACGGGGGAGAGGAGGCAGAAGAGTTGACATTGTAAGAAACTCAACGGTAGGTAGGCCCTTGCCGGCCTTGAGGATGGACGGGGGCCACGAGCCTGGAACGAAGGTGACCTCTGGAAGCTGGAGACATCAGGAAGACCGATTCTTCCGCAGAGCCTCCAGGAAGGAAGGCAGTGCTGCTGACCCCTGGATTTTAGCTCCGTGAGACGCATCTCAGACTCTGACCTCCTGATCTATGAGATAATAAATGTGTGTGGTTTCAGTTTATTACTGCCACAATCAGAAACCAGGACAGGGCGAGCAGGGGCCACAAACCTGCCTCCGCATCTTTCCACCATGTGTCTCCTTCACAGTGTCGTGATTTCCAGTGTTCCAGGGAAGATGAAAAGCTACGCACAGAACCACAAAGCACCTGAGGGGCCTGTGGCTGCCACGCCTGGCAGGTGGCCACTGGGGACCTCGCCCAAGGATCGCGGTCCAGCCCCTCTCTCCTCCACTGCGGCTCAGGGACAGCACCCAGAAGCTCACAGAGTGGGCCCTGCCCCGGGAAAGACCGCAAGCCGTGGCCACTCCCCCAGCCCTGGGCCACATGGAGGGGCCCACGTGGGGAATGTGGAAAGTCAGCACGCAGGGCTGCTCTTGGAGATCTTCATTAGCAGATGTTTAAAAGTCAGCGTTCCAAAATTACTCACAGAAGCTTATAAATATGAATTTCCTGTAATTCTCATTTTATAAGAACTCCTATCAGCTGTGTCACAGCTTGAAAAATACCAAAAACGCATTAGAAAAATCTTTCTGCTTAAAGCTGGATTGATCCCACATTTCCATGGCAAAAGAAGGCCATTACACGGCAGGCAGTAAAAGCTCCATTTCTGAGAGTTTGAGAAAAAACTCAAAATAATTCACTTCTACCCAGGCCATTTGACAGAGGTTAGAATTTTCCTTACAAAATAAAAATGAATTCTCACCCCCTGCTGCTCGAAGTCTCCCAATTAATGCTATAAAAAGTGCCTTCATTTAAAAAGCCAATGTGTAAATTTCTCCAAGCTGGGTGCAGACCTTTCTTCAAACTTTACTGTAACCTTTTGATCCTGTCTGCAGTAGGAAGAGGCTTCCAGATTCCAAAAAGAAGCCAGAACGGATCTTCCCCTAATTATTTAAGAGCGAAACCCCTTTCTGTTCCTCAGGTTCCGTTATGTAAGTCGCTGATAATCCCCGGATAATCCGCTGCTATGTGTGTTTCATCGAGATTAAGAAGCCGGCCAGTGTTCTACCTATGGATTGCAACGGGTGTTTTTGCACAAACCGCAGAAGAGAAGGAAGAGGATGAGGGAGAAAAAGTGTTCTTTTTTTTTTGGCCTCGAAAGGCTCTTTTAAGATGGCATCAGCAGGTGTGAGAATCACCATCTTTGAACAATTGTTAAGCAGCGAGCAAGTCCGGGTCTTTTATCTCTCCCTTCCCACCCCGATAGTCAGGTTAATGAGAATTTCCCGGGGCTAAGGGCGCTGGGCATCTTTGACATGCCCCCTTGGGTTTACCGGATCAATCGGGGCACGGTCAGCTGTGCACCTGGGGCTGGCGAGGTCAGCGGAAGAATGGGCAGGCGGGCTCGTCTGTAGCCTGTGCTGGTAGAAAAGCAGTGGGCTGGTTCTGTCATTCTGTCCTCCTGCCCAGCCTCTTGTTAGGGCAGGCTGGTGTGGAGAGAGTTGCTGGGAATAATCTGGGGCAGTCATGGTCAGGTTTTGGCACAGAGCAGATGGGACCCGGGGGCGTGGCCGTGGTCCGGGAGGGTCCCAGCGTCTCCGCTGGATTGCCAGGGCTCTCCGGTAGCCCTTCAGCGGGTCCAGCTCTATCCCCCACCACCCCTCAGTAGGATCCCGGGAGACAGGTCCCTTTCCTTGGGTCCCTTGGTTACCCCTGCTCCGGCAGTGCTCCGTTCTTGCTTGTAATTCCTGCCTGGAATGTCCCAGTGCTCGGCTTCTCTTCTTCAGAGTCTCATGCTCACTGACCTGAACCTTTAGCATCTACGTACTGACTCACAAACAGGCATCTGGTACAGAGGCTCATTTTCCAAAAAGGTGTCTGTGTTACTTACCGCTTAATGAAGTCAGTACATCGTGCTGCAGTTTTGTGGGTACCCTGCCATCATCTCAAACCTCTTGTCTTGGTTTTGGTGATGTGCTGTCTGCTGTCTTCCCTTCTACCTTCCTGTTCCTCCTCAGGCTGAGATGAAAGATCAGCCTGCCTCTCTGTCTTCAAGTGTGGTGTCCCCTTGGCGAGGTCAGAGGCCCCCCCTTGGGTTCTGCATCTCTAGCCTCCATCTCTCCCTAGAGCACCAGTCCTGCATCCCAGCTACCTGCGGAATCTCTTCGCTGATGCCACTGGATTTTCAAGCCTAGAAGACCCTGAATCAAACCATGCTTTGTGTCTCCCTCCAGACACATCTTCCTTATATATCTTACTGCGACGCCTACGTGAGAACCCTCGGCGTCCCCCCTTCAGCTGTGTTTCTTCCTGGCTACATCCCGCAGCGCGCTGTTTGGTCCCTTTCCAGCATATTCTAGAGTCATCTGTGCTCCCCACCGCCATCGCCCTGGGTCCTATTCTCTCTACCCGTGGGCAGCCCTGGCTCAGGGGTTCTCAGCCCCCAGCCTTCTTCCCCTTTATTCCTGATAGCTGCACGTTATTGTCTGAAACACAGATGGGATCGTGACTCCCTCCTGGAAATGTCGGTGGCGTCTTGCTCACCAGAGCCAGGCCCGTCTCTTGTGTGTCGCTTGTGGGTCTTGGCGGGTCTGCCCTGTCTTCACTGCTCATGCTCGTGCAGGGGACGGTCCCGCCATCGGCCTTGTGAATGCCTTGCAGGACGCAGCTAAAATTTCAGTGTCTCTGTGAAATCTTCAGTAGGCCTTCAGTCAGAAACAATCACTCTTTTTTTTTTCAGGGTACCATTAGCTCTTTGCACCCCCTCATTATGGTATCGATTACATAGAATGTGTTTTTATTTATTAACATGATCTATCTGAGGCCAGGGTGCACATCTTTTGTTAATCTTTGTGTCCTGAATGCTAGGACGATACCTGCCTGGATCACGGAGGGTGGGAGTGGGTATCAATAAAAGTCTCTCAATCAGTGGATGTTCATTTCCAATGAAAACACAAATCCACCACTGGACAAATATTATGTGTTAAACTTCTTTTTTTTTAAATTTATTTATTTGACAGAGAGAGAGAGAGAGATAGCGAGAGCAGGAACACAAGCAGGGGGAGTGGGAGAGGGAGAAGCAGGCTTCCCGCCGAGCAGGGAGCCCGATGCGGGGCTCGATCCCAGGACCCTGGGATCATGACCTGAGCCGAAGACAGCAGCTTAACCAACTGAGCCACCCAGACGCCCCTATGTGTTAAACTTCTAAAAAATCCTTATACAATGCCGAACATACATGTGACAAAGAATAAATACTTGTTGACTAATTTGTGATTAAGACTGTAAGCAAGGGGCACCTGGGTGGCTCAGTCGGTTGGGCGTCCAACTCTTGCTTTCGGCTCAGGCCATGATCTCAGGGTCGTGGGATCGAGCCCTGTGTTGGCCTCCTTGCTGAGCACGGCGTCTGCTTGTCCCCCCTCGCCAGCCCCCCACCACTTGTACTCATGCGCTCTCTCTCTTAAATAAATAAATAAAATCTTATTTTAAAAAAAGACTTTAAGCAAGAGGGAATAGCACCGCAGGAGACAGGTGTATAGTTGAAAGAGCAGATGCAGATGTTTCCCTGACGTGTGCTAGAGTACCGAGTCCTGCTGTGTTATGATTTGGTGTGATGCGCTGTTTTTTTTTGTTTTTTGTTTTTTACTGCTCTGACATTAATGGGGGCACATGTATTTATTTATTTTTATTTATTTATTTTTTTTTTAAAAAAGATTTTATTTATTTATTTGAGAGAGAGAATGAGAGAGAGAGCACATGAGAGGGGGGAGGGTCAGAGGGAGAAGCAGACTCCCCGCCGAGCAGGGAACCCGATGCGGGACTCAATCCCGGGACTCCGGGATCATGACCTGAGCCGAAGGCAGTCGCTCAACCAACTGAGCCACCCAGGCGCCCAATGAAACTTTATTTATTATTTTTTTTATAAAGATTTTATTTATTATTTGACAGAGAATGAGAGAGAGAGAGAGAGCACATGAGAGGGGGGAGGGGCAGAGGGAGAAGCAGGCTCCCCGCCGAGCAGGGAGCCAGATGCAGGACTCGATCCCGGGACTCCGGGATCATGACCTGAGCCGAAGGCAGTCGCTTAACCAACTGAGCCACCCCAGTGCCCGGGGCACATGTATTTAAAGTGGGAAGTTAATGCCAGGATTTTGGAAGAATCTTTATTTAGGTTGAATTAGGTAGTCAAATTAAAAAAGAAAAAGGAGTTTCAGACTTAAACAAAGAGCTGTAGTCTCAGAACATGCATATCCGTGTGTGTGTGTGTGTGTGTGTGTGTGATCGTGTAGGCAAAACTTCCCATCGAAGGCTCTCTTTATGTAACGTATAGAACATCAGCAAATCACGGGCTTGCCAGCATTAGAAGTTCCTTACCCGTTAAGTGAAGAGCTGAACAGTCTGACTGGTGTGGCATGCTGGTTGCATCTGTCTGTAAACACAGATATGCGTGCCTAGATGTACGTGTGCACACTCATTTGTGTGTGTGTATGTTTATGCAGTTAAGCTGCATGAGTTTCCACACCAGGGACAGACTTGTTCATTTACTCGTGTCTACTTGCCTGTTCTAGATCGATCACATGTAACAAGTTGTTCAACGCACAGCAGATACTCGAGAATGACTTACTGACAGCCTCATCATCTTTGTACGTCTCATTGAAATGGAGCAAACATTTTGTTCCACTTTAACATTTTAAAGAAGCACCTGGAGTCCCACAGCAGTGATGCATTTACAAGTTTTTGTTGGGGCATAGATTCATCAGCCACTTACAAAAATGTGGGTGTCGTAGGAACCCCTGAATTGGAGGAGGAAAACCTGAGAGCAGAAAACGTGTTTATGACTTAGAAGAAAGGTCTTTACCCCCAGGGCTCTCCAGGCCATCTTGGACATGGCTCCAAGAGGAGTATTTTTAAAACACGTATCTGCCGGAAACACATACCCGCATGTTTATTTTTTTAACTGATTGATTTCATGGCCCTGTTAGATGCTAAGGATCCAAAGATGAGTAAGACGTGGTCCCTTCCCACAGGGCCTTCACAGTCAGGGGCATTAGCCTTTACAGTCTGGGTGGTGGGTGCTCCCTGTGACAGGCGGGTCCACGGGGCTGTGGGATTGCAGAAGAGGAATAGCTAAAACCAGACCCAGGGGCTGGGACGAGGGAAGACTCAGGGAAGTGTGGGGAGTCAGGTGGTCATGAGCGGCTCCCTGCCATCCTTAGGACTACATCCTTCGCCCCCGAGAGGGGCTTACGAGATCTTTGCCTTCTGGCGGCTTTCTCCCTTCTCATTTTCAAGCATCAGCACACACTGCACGTGTGGGTGGGCACACATGTGTGCTCGTGCTTATACACACACCCGCCAAGTGCTTCGGCTGCGGAGAACGGAGCAGATCATAATAGTAAAGCCTCAGGTGTCACTGGCTTCCGTAGAAGAGCGCTCCGCCCGCGACCTCTCTAATTGCTTGCCTGCAAGTCGTGCTTCAACCTAGCGGAAACTTTCTTCAGTTTTCAACTTCCGGGGGCACACGCTGCCCTTGACCTCCGGAAGGTTGCATCCAGCGTCGTCCCACTTGGCCTCTTGACCCCTCCTGTGTCACTTCACATGCGTGTGACCTTGGACGTGTTCCTCAGATGCCCTCTGCCTCGATTTCCTCTAGTATAAAATGAGATGACAATAGTATTATTATTAACACAGCCTTGTATCCACTGAGTTAATAGATGCCGAGTGCCTGGCACAAAGCCAGGGCTGCACAGTGCTGTTTAACTCTTCTGATCGCTTTGTTTTAAAGCCATCTCTAACTTTGACAGCCCTCTTTGGTTCCCCTCCTGCCTCTCTGTCTGTCCGCCTTCTTCGTTGACTCCTCTTACTTTCTCTGCCTCCCCTCCAATGTTAGAGTCTCCGGGTTTGTCACCTGACGTCCCAGGTGGACATGCTGTGATCCACCCCCGCGGACTCTCCCGCCTCCCACTTTCCCCCAGCGTACAGCTTGTCCCTCACCCGCTTCCAGAGTGCTCTATCTAAAGCTCAGACCTCGGAGTGTTCCTCATCTGCTAAAAACCCTGCCAGAGGCCCCCCCTTCCAGGACCAAAGCCCCTTTTCCTGGCTTACAGAACTCCTTCCGCCGGGGGCTTCAGCTGACCCTGCAGGACTTCTCTCTCTCCATGTCTAGTCGGTCACCCAGAGGCGTCCTGCACAGCTCCTCAGATGTACCTGAGCCACTGGGCTCCATAACTCACTCGCACGGCCTTGCACTCTTCCTTCCGCACCAGCTTCAACACCCTTTCCTCCGTGCCCGTCTCCTCGGGTGTTTGATGACTCTGTGCTCGGTGCCCCATTGTAGCCCACATAGATGTCCATCGGACCTCCAGAGCCCTCAGTGCGTGGTCTGCGTATGTCGGGGCAAGGGTTGTCTTCTTCTTTGATTGGTTGGTACACAGTTCAGACAGCGAACGAACGAATGAATGGACGGCCCCGGTGGGGGGGGGAGCGGGGTGGCTTATAAACCATAACGCCAGATCTGGAGACCGTTCCCAGTGCACTCTGGCTACGCGGATTCCTCACTGCCTCTACCCTTCAGGGAGAGACCTTCCCACACTCTTCCTCTGTGTGTGCATCGCAGATGACCCAGATTGTCCCAATCCTCTGTGCCAAGGGGAAGGTCAGGGGCGAGGTCAAGGTCATTTGATGTGTCAGACAAAAGCCAGTTCTCACTTTCATGTTCCACTGGTGGGAAAGCTCAGTGACGTTTAAGAACAGTTTTTACTCTTAAACTCTTTCAGACAAATAGCAGTCCGAACGGTTTTCTCTCTGTCCGTTTTGCCTTCCTTGGTGAGTGCGGGAGTGACGGTTACATAAACACGTGTGGTCGGTACCGCGGGCCACAAATCCTTAGGCACAGGATAATTTTGAAGAAGGCTGCGAGGCACGGTCCCCGGGCAGTGCAACTTTTGCAAGCCAGTAAATCCAGGGAAGTATGTCAGACGTGCAACAGATTTACGCAGGTTGTTTATTTAGTGTAAACATTTCTTTCTTTATGCATTTCTTTCTTTAGTTTTTAATTTGCCAGCACGTACCATCTCTGACAATTCAACGACCTTTCCGGAGTTAAGGTATAATTGCCGCGACCTGCATGAATTTTGTAGGGGACGTAGTTGGGAAGGAGAGGGCGAGCCGAGCGGAGTGGGAGCAGTGAAGGGCCCTCTGCGGGCATCGCGTCACCCCTGCTAGTGTGTGCACTAAGGGTTCGTCTGCCCGCCTGCCCTGCTTTGCTCGCGGCCACCCTGGTGTGTGGTTTCATCTTCTGGCTTTAAAAATGTGCTTGTTAAGTTGTATTTAAGAACAGCGTGGAATACACTTAAATGTAAGGTTGGACTATTGAACTCTTTTGAATAGCATTCAGAATGAAGTCAATCCAGTTAGAGACACAGTTTCAATATTAGGAGCTCCCTCTTTATTTAAAAGCTTTTTTCCAAAGTCTTCTAATAGAGGTTTGCTAGATTCCATGTATACCCAGCTGTGGGATTCATTCATGTGTGCTAAACTCACCTGGCCACTGACTTTTCGAAAAGGAATATATTGATTTTTTTTTTATTCATACATAGTACTCCAATGAAAATACACACTTTTCTCATTACCTTTTTTTCCCCCATAAAATTAGTTCAGCTTTTGTCCCCAAAAAGGAAAATATTTTCCAAGAAGTGAATGTGATTGGAAATAAAAATAGTTTTGATTATGATGGAACTTTGGGACTTCACTGTTGGAAGAGGCATTCACTATTTTGTTTGTTTTTATCTCGCCTGCTTTATTCTGCCGCCTGACAGACATACCGTTCTATCTGGAGCGCAACACGTTCCTCCCATCTTATTTTTAACTCGCCTCTCAATGAAAAAGACAATATATATCAGCTTAGGAACATCTGAGGGAAAGAGATGGTTTTTCAGAGTTTCTTTGCTCTGAAATGAAAGCTCATGCTTTTCACTGTGGAGCTGGGAATGAAATTGTTGTGGATGTTCTCGTACCGTTTCACTGTCTGTTACGCTCCTATCCCACATTCACGTTTTTATCACCGCCGGCATTTCTGATGCATCCAGGTATTAAACCCTGTGGTTATTTTGGCAATCATGCCTTTGATGGAAGGGTTCCAACAGTTAAACTCTAAATCAGGAAAAGAAATAGTTTTACTTCACATGGAAGAATTATCTTGAATGATGGTTAAGGGATTCAATCATAGGTTGAGATTTTTACAGAAAAGCTCACAGATAGAATCTTCAGCTATCTATCCATGAAGCCTAAAGCAGACAAAACTTCTTTCTTTCTCCAAACTCCCTCCAGGGCACACACCAGACTCAAACTCATACTTTGAGGGGCACCTGGGTGGCTCAGTCAGTTAGGCGTCTGCCTTTGGCTCAGGTCATAATCAATCATAAATACAATAATTAATTTTTAAAAACTCATTATTTGAGTTCTATGCCTGAGTTGTCAACATTTAAAATTTTTGTTTTTTATTTTTTACGTAGGCTCTTTGCCCAATGTAGCACCCAACATGGGGCTGGGGCTTGAACTCACAACCCTGAGACCAAGACCTAAGCTGAGATCAAGAGTTGGACACTTAACTGACTGAGCCACCCAGGAGCCCGCCAACGTTTTTAAACTGATACCTCTCTGCTCCCTGTTGTTCCTGAAAAGTTTCATTTCTTACACTTTCCTCCAGTTTTGATTTATTGTCAAGAATACTCTCTCTCTTTCTCATTTGTTTCCCTAAAATGACCTTCCACCGTGTGCCCTTTTACCTTCCCCACCTGGGCCTGTGATCTCCGTTCTTCACTTTTGAGTTTACTTCTCTTCCTCCATAACTTAGAAGGCAGCCCAGAACTTCAAAAGTAAAATAGCTCTCCCCTGTGACTCTTAAAACATCTGTTCGGGTTCGGTCCAGCAGGTGTAATTTGCCGTTGCTGGCCTTCCTGGTGGGGATGTGTCTTCCAAGGTGGGTGTCATGTAGATGGCACTGTGGCGGGAGACACCTGGGCCTTGGGCCTGGCTCTGTGCAACCTTGGGCAAGTTATTGAAACCTCAGGTTCCTTATCCATAAAGTAGGATGAAAGTACCCCCTTCACAGGGTGGTTGTGAGGAATGTGCTGTGCATACATATTAGGCTTTCAGAGAAGCTGGCCCCTTTCTCCCTGTCCTGGCTCCATGGTGAGCGCTGTGTGTAGCCCAACTGTCTTGGACGTCGGGGGTGTTGGGAGACGTGAAGTGAGTTGAAACAATCTCATATCCTCTGTGTGACAGTGTCTAATTGTCTACCACGTGGTACTGTTAGGGTACGGAGTGAAAGTGTCGAAAAGTTCAGAGAGATGGAAGACTTCTAGGAGGTGGCCCTTGAGTTGCATCTTGATGGGTGTGGCCATTTGGAGATGGCGTGAGTAGAGGTGCCGAGCTAAGGGGGAGATGGCTGCTTGAAGGGGGACGGGAGGAGAGGACAGGCGGCCCAGAGCCACTGTGGTTCTTCTAGGGGTGGGGGCAAGGGCCTAGTGGCAGAGCTGTGGGACATGTTGTTGGAAAGTCCAAGCTGGGCCAAATTATGGCGGTCTTTACACATTGGGCAGAGGGGTTTAGAACATAATGGGGAGCAGGACTGCCAGGAACTGTGTTGTCCTGATTGAGTGGCTTGTCTTTCAGGGTGGCAAGGAGAGAGAGACTTTATGCCTTTTATTTTCTCCAGTGTAGTGAAGGGCTTTTTAAATTTTCTGTAACCCACTATGAAAAAAAGTACAATGTCATGTACACACACGTGCTTCTCTATATCTGTGTCATGAAGTAAAAGATGTGTGGAACAGTAGTTACTATGGGGACTGCACAGAGTGGCTGGTGTAGTTTGCAGGGTCCAGTGTACCATGAGGACGTGGCGCCTTTTGTTCCAAAAGCAGGAGAAAAGTGCTACTCAAGGTCTCTAAACATATACTTTTCCCTTGCTTCCACAGTCTTCCTCTTTCTCCATGGTGTTTTTTTATTTGCTGTTACTGTCATTCTAAAGAAAGGAAAATTAAATTAAAAATGGTAACTAGGATGAACTTTGCCCTTCATCTTTCTATTGTGCAAGGCCAATCTTACATGCGAGACGTAAGAGCATTGACCTTGCGCATGTCCGCGCAATGACACAGTTTGCATTTCTTAGCTCGTACCTTCGTGTGCATTCTGCTCTCACCAGACAACTGGAAATACTGTCCTACAACTCACTCAGCTGCTCACCGCACTCCTTCACCTGCACACATTCTACCAACACTCCCGACCGACGGCATGCTGGTGAGTGAGGAAGGACTGAAAAGAAAGGAGGCCAGGTGTCACCACCTATTTCCTTTCCATGCTGTGTTGTCATTACCAGCAGAATGCTCAACTTCTCCAGGGAAGCCACACAAGTAAGAGAGAGCAAGCCAGGAGTATCCTTGGTCTTTCGTATTTCCTGGAGCGCCACCGGATTCTTTCCTCCTTGGGAGGAAGTTCTGGTTTTCATGGCATGTGTGGCCTTGAGGGACCATCAGTGACCCCACTGCCCCCGACTCGGTTGCAGGCATAACACGCTTCCCTTGTACTCACTCTGAGTCTCAACAGACAGACTCCCCCACCCCACCCCTCGGCCCCGTGCAGAGTCTTGGCTCCCATGCCCATGAAGCTGACCCTGGTGTCACAATCCATTTTTCTGGTTTCTTCTATTTTACTTCAAAACCACTACTTACAACTCCTTAAATTGATGTCACAATCCACTAATGGGTCATGACTGGCACATCAGAAAGCCTGCATTAAAAGCGCGGTCAAGAATGGATAAAGAAGATGTGGTCCATATATACAATGGAGTATTACTCAGCCATCAGAAAGGATGAATACCCAACTTTTACATCAACATGGACGGGACTGGAGGAGATCATGCTAAATGAAATAAGTAAAGCAGAGAAAGTCAATTATCATATGGTTTCACTTATTTGTGGAACATAAGGAATAACATGGAGGACATTAGGAGAAGGAAGAGAAAAATGAAGGGGGGGAAATCCGAGGGGGAGATGAACCATGAGAGACTATGGACTCTGAGAAACAAACTGAGGGTTCTAGAGGGGAGGGGGGTGGGGGGACGGGTTAGCCTGGTGATGGGTATTAAAGAGGGCACGTTCTGCATGGACCACTGGGTGTTATACGAAAATAATGAATCATGGATCACTACATCAAAAACTAATGATGTAATGTGTGGTGATTAACATAACAAAAAAAAGCGTGGTCAAGCTGTCTAGTTTTTTTTATTACTATTTTTAATTGTTATGTTAATTCCCATACATTACATCATTAGTTTTAGATGTAGTGTTCCATGATTCATTGTTTGTGCATAACACCCAGTGCTCCATGCAGAACGTGCCCTCCTCAATACCCATCACCAGGCTAACCCGTCCTCCCGCCCCCCTCCCCTCTAGAACCCTCAGTTTGTTTTTCAGAGTCCATCACTCTCATGGTTCATCTACCCCTCCGATTTCTCCCCCTTCATTCTTCCCCTCCTGCTATCTTCTTCTTCTTCTTCTTTTTTTTTTTCTTAACATATATTGCATTATTTGTTTCAGAGGTACAGATCTGAGATTCAACAGTCTTGCACAATTCACAGCGCTTACTAGAGCACATACCCTCCCCAGTGTCTATCACCCAGTCACCCCATCCCTCCCACCCCACCCCCCACTCCAGCAACCCTCAGTTTGTTTACTGAGATTAAGAATTCCTCATATCGGGGCGCCTGGGTGGCTCAGTTGGTGAAGCGACTGCCTTCGGCTCAGGTCATGATCCTGGAGTCCCGGGATCGAGTCCCTCAGCAGGGAGTCTGCTTCTCCCTCTGACCCTCCTCCCTCTCATGCTCTCTGTCTCTCATTCTCTCTCTCGCAAATAAATAAAAATCAAAAAAAAAAAAAGAATTCCTCATATCAGTGAGGTCATATGATACACGTCTTTCTCTGTTTGACTTATTTCGCTCAGCATAATACCCTCTAGTTCCATCCACGTCGTTGCAAATGGCAAGATCTCATTCCTTTTGATGGCTGCATAATATTCCATTGTATATATATACCACATCTTCTTTATCCATTCATCTGTTGATGGACATCTTGGCTCTTTCCACAGTTTGGCTATTGTGGACATTGCTGCTATAAACATCGGGGTGCACGTATCCTTTCGGATCCCTACTTTTGTATCTTTGGGGTAAATACCCAGTAGTGCAATTGCTGGGTCATAGGGTAGCTCTGTTTTCAGCTTTTTGAGGAACCTCCATACTGTTTTCCAGAGTGGCTGCACCAGCTTGCATTCCCACCAACAGTGTAGGAGGGTTCCCCTTTCTCCGCATCCCCGCCAACATCTGTTGTTTCCTGACTTGTTAATTTTAGCCATTCTGACTGGTGTGAGATGGTATCTCATTGAGGTTTTGATTTGGATTTCCCTGATGTCGAGCGATGTTGAGCACTTTTTCATGTGTCTGTTGGCCATTTGGATGTCTTCTTTGGAAAAATGTCTGTTCATGTCTTCTGCCCATTTCTTGATTGGATCATTTGTTCTTTGGGTGTTGAGTTTGAGAAGTTCTTTATAGATTTTGGATACTAGCCCTTTATCTGATATGTCATTTGCAAATATCTTCTCCCATTCTGTCAGTTGTCTTTTGGTTTTGTTGACTGTTTCCTTTGCTTTGCAAAAGCTTTTTATCTTGATGAAGTCGCAATAGTTCATTTTTGCTCTTGCTTCCCTTGCCTTTGGCGATGTTTCTAGGAAGAAGTTGCTGCGGCTGAGGTTGAAGAGGTTGCTGCCTGTGTTCTCCTTTAGGATTTTGATGGACTCCTGTCTCACATTGAGGTCTTTCAACCATTTGGAGTCTATTTTTGTGTGTGGTATAAGGAAATGGTCCAGTTTCATTCTTCTGCATGTGGCTATCCAATTTTCCCCACACCATTTGTTGAAGAGACTGTCTTTTTTCCATTGGACATTCTTTCCTGCTTTGTCAAAGATGAGTTGACCATAGAGTTGAGGGTCCATTTCTGGGCTCTCTATTCTGTTCCATTGATCTATGTGTCTGTTTTTGTGCCAGTACCATACTGTCTTGATGACAGCTTTGTAATAGAGCTGGAGGTCCGGGATTGTGATGCCACCAGCTTTGCTTTTCTTTTTCAACATTCCTCTGGCTATTCAGGGTCTTTTCTGGTTCCATACAAATTTTAGGATGATTTGTTCCATTTCTTTGAAAAAAGTGGATGGTATTTTGATGGGGATTGCATTGAATATGTAGATTGTTCTAGGTAGCATTGACATGTTCACAATATTTGTTCTTCCAATCCATGAGCATGGAACGTTTTTCCATTTCTTTGTGTCTTCCTCAATTTCTTTCATGAGTATTTTATAGTTTTCTGAGTACAGATCCTTTGTCTCTTTGGTTAGATTTATGCCTAGGTATCTTATGGTTTTGGGTGCAATTGTAAATGGGATCAACTCCTTAATTTCTCTTTCTTCTGTCTTGTTGTTGGTGTATAGGAATGCCACTGACTTCTGTGCATTGATTTTATATCCTGCCACTTTACTGAATTCCTGTATGAGTTCTAGCAGTTTTGGGGTGGAGTCTTTGGGGTTTTCCACATAAAGTATCATATCATCTGCAAAGAGTGAGAGTTTGACTTTTTCTTTGCCAATTTGGATGCCTTTGATTTCTTTTTGTTGTCTGATTGCTGTGGCTAGGACTTCCAATACTATGTTGAATAGCAGTGGTGATAGTGGACATCCCTGCCGCGTTCCTGACCTTAGGGGAAAAGCTCTCAGTTTTTCCCCATTGAGAATGATAATTCGCTGTAGGTTTTTCATAGATGGCTTTTATGATATTGAGGTATGTACCCTCTATGCCTATACTCTGAAGAGTTTTGATCAAGAAAGGATGCTGTACTTTGTCAAATGCTTTTTCTGCATCTATTGAGAGGATCATATGATTCTTGTTCTTTCTTTTGTTAATGTATTGTATCACATTGATTGATTTGCGGATGTTGAACCAACCTTGCAGCCCAGGGATAAATCCCACTTGGTCGTGGTGAATAATCCTTTTAATGTACTTTGGATCCTATTGGCTAGTATTTTGGTGAGAATTTTTGCATCCATGTTCATCAGGGATATTGGTCTGTAGTTCTCCTTTTTGATGGGGTCTTTGTCTGGTGTGGGGATCAAGGTAATGGTGGCCTCATAAAATGAGTTTGGAAGTTTTCCTTCCATTTCTACTTCTTGGAACAGTATCAGAAGAATAGGTATTAATTCTTCTTTAAATGTTTGGTAGAATTCCCCTGGGAAGCCATCTGGCCCTGGGCTTTTGTTTGTTGGGAGATTTTTTTTTTTAAAGATTTTATTTATTTATTTGACAGAGACACAGCGAGAGAGGGAACACAAGCAGGGGGAGTGGGAGAGGGAGAAGCAGCTTCCTGCTGAGCAGGGAGCCTGATGCAGGGCTCGATCCCAGGACCCTGGGATCATGACCTGAGCCGAAGGCAGACGCTTAACGACTGAGCCACCCAGGTGCCCCTGTTGGGAGATTTTTGATGACTCCTTCAATTTCCTTAGTGGTTATAGGTCTGTTCAGGTTTTCTATTTCTTCCTGCGTCAGTTTTGGTAGTTGATACATTTCTAGGAATGCATCCATTTCTTCCAGGTTATCTAATTTGCTGGCATAGAGTTGCTCGCAATATGTTCTTATAATTGTTTGTATTTCTTTGGTGTTGGTTGTGATCTCTCCTCTTTCATTCATGATTTTGTTGATTTGGGTCATTTCTCTTTTCTTTTTGATAAGTCTGGCCAGGGGTTTATCAATCTTGTTAATTCTTTCAAAGAACCAGCTCTTAGTTTCGTTGATCTGTTCTACTGTTCTTTTAGTTTCTATTTCATTGATTTCTGCTCTGATCTTTATTATTTCTCTTCTCCTGCTGGGTTTAGGCTTTATTTGCTGTTCTTTCTCCAGCTCCTTTAGGTGGAGGGTTAGGCTGTGTACTTGAGACCTTTCTTGTTTCTTGAGAAAGGCTTGTATTGCTATATACTTTCCTCTTAGGACTGCCTTTTCTGCATCCCAAAGATTTTGAATAGTTGTGTTTTCATTTTCATTGGTTTCCATGAATTTTTTTTAATTCTTCTTTAATTTCCTGGTTGACCCATTCATTCCTTAGTAGGATGCTCTTTAGCCTCCATGTATTTGAGTTCTTTCTGACTTTCCTCTTGTGTTTGAGTTCTAGTTTCAAAGCATTGTGGTCTGAAAATAGGCAGGGAATGATCCCAATCTTTTGGTACCGGTTGAGACCTGATTTATGACCTAGGATGTGATTGATTCTGGAGAATGTTCCATGGGCACTAGAGAAGAATGTGTATTCCGTTGCTTTGGGATGGAATGTTCTGAATATGTCTGTGAAGTCCATTTGGTCCAGTGTGTCATTTAAAGTCTTTATTTCCTTGTTGATCTTTTGCTTAGAGGATCTGTCCATTTCAGTGAGGGGGGTGTTAAAGTCCCCCACTATTATTGTATTGTTGTCGATGTGTTTCTTTGCTTTTGTTATTAATTGCCTTATATAATTGGCTGCTCCCATGTTAGGGGCATAGATATTTACAATTGTTAGATCTTCTTGTTGGATAGACCCTTTAAGTAGGATATAGTGTCCTTCCTCATCTCTTATTACAGTCTTTGGTTTAAAATCTAATTTGTCTGATATAAGGATTGCCACCCCAGCTTTCTTTTGGTGTCCATTAGCATGGTAAATGGTTTTCCACCCCCTCACTTTCAATCTGGGGGTGTGTTTGGGTCTAAAATGAGTCTCTTGCAGACAGCATATTGATGGGTCTTGTTTTTTAATCCAATCTGATAGCCTGTGTCTTTTGATTGGGGCATTTAGCCCATTTACATTCAGGGTAACTATTGAAAGATGAATTTAGTGCCATTGTATTGCCTGTAAGGTGACTGTTACTGTATATTGTCTGTGTTCTTTTCTGGTCTATGTTGCTTTTAGGCTCTCTCTTTGCTTAGAGGACCCCTTTCAAGATTTCTTGTAGGGCTGGTTTTGTGTTTGCAAATTCCTTTAGTTTTTGTTTGTCCTGGAAGCTTTTTATCTCTCCTTCTATTTTCAATGACAGCCTAGCTGGATATAGTATTCTTGGCTGCATATTTTTCTCATTTAGTGCTCTGAATATATCCTGCCAGTCCTTTCTGGCCTGCCAGGTCTCTGTGGATAGGTCTGGTGCCAATCTAATGTTTTTACCATTGTAGGTTACATATCTCTTCTCCCGAGCTGCTTCCAGGATTTTCTCTTTGTCTCTGAGACTCATAAGTTTTACTATTAGATGTCGGGGTGTTGACCTAATTTTACTGATTTTGAGAGGGGTTCTCTGTGCTCCCTGGATTTTGATGCCTGTTTCCTTCCCCAAATTAGGGAAGTTCTCTGCTATAATTTGCTCCATTATACCTTCTGCCCCTCTCTCTCTTTCTTCTTCTTCTGGGATCCCAATTATTCTAATGTTGTTTCGTCTTATGGTATCGCTTATCTCTCAAATTCTGCCCTCGTGATCCAGTAGTTGTTTATCTCTCTTTTTCTCAGCTTCTTTATTTTCCATCATTTGGTCTTCTATATTCTCTCTTCTGCCTCATTTATCCTAGCAGTTAGTGCCCCCATATTTGATTGCACCTCATTAATAGCCTTTTTGATTTCTACTTGGTTAGATTTTAGTTCTTTTACTTCTCCAGAAAGGGTTTCTCTAATAACGTCCATGCTTTTCTCAAGCCCAGCTAGTATCTTTAAAGTGATGATTCTGAACTCTAGATCCGACATTGTACTAATGTCCGTATTGAGTAGGTCCCTGGCAGTCGGTACTACCTCTTGTTCTTTTTGTTGAGGTGATTTTTTCTGTCTTGTCATTTTGTGCAGAGGAGAATAGATTAATGAGAGAACAAAATGCTAGCAGAGTAACAACGTCCCCAGAAAATATACTCTAAACAAATCAGAAAAGACCTGAAGCAGTAAGAAAAGAAAGGGAAAGAGAGAAAAAAGAAAAAGAAAAAGATAAAGATAAAAACAAACAAAAACAGAACAAAACAAAACAACAACAACAAAAAACCAGAATGTGATCAAATATGATCAGGCTGGTATATAGATCAGTGCCACACAGTAGATTTTGGGTGTATTTGGTCTGTTAGAAGAAAGTGCCTCCCAAAATTTTAAAGAAATAAAAACTTATATATGTACAAAAATAAGGGTTGATATGATGAAGGGATGGAATATGACTGTAAAGATGGAAATTATAAAAAATTTTATAAAAGGAATTGATAAGTTGTTTGAAAAAAGAAAGAAGAGGATATAAAAAAAAGAGAAAAAAAAAGGGAGAGAATGTGATCAGGCAAGGGAGTAGAAAAAAACCATACAATAGAGATTTAGGGTATATTTTGATCTGTTAGAAGAAATGACCTCAAAATTTTAAAGAGAGAACAACTTATATATATATGCCAAAAATACGGGTAACTACTATGAAGGGATAGAATATGACTCTAAAAATGAAAAATAAAAATGAAAAATAAAAATGTTTTTTTTAAAAAAGGGATTGATAAGATGTTGGTTGAAAAAGGAAAAAAGAAAAATTAAAAAAAAAAAAAGACAGTTAAAAAAAAAAGAACTTTGAAAGACTAAAGAATCATGGTAAAAAAGCCATGAATTCTATGTGCAGTATTCCCCTAGCGCTGGAGTTCTGCCATTCTCATTGATCGGTAAACTTGGTCTTGGCTGGCTGTTCTCGCTGATCTTCTGGGGGAGGGGCCTGTTGCCGTGGTTCCCAAATGTCTTTGCCGGAGGCGGAATTGCCCCGCCCTTGCCCGGTCCGGGCTAAGTAATCTGCTGGGGTTTGCTCTCCGGGGCTTTTGTTCCCTGCGAGCTTTCCGTACAGCTTTGGAGGCGGAGAGGGAAAATGGCGGCCTCCCAATCTCCGCCCCGGAGGAGCCGAGAACTCGGGGTCCCGCTTCTCAGTGAGCCCCCAGAGAAAAGCCGTCAGTCACTCCCGTCTCCCCCGTCTGGGGCCACACTCCGTGCTTACCCGGCCTGTGACTGATGGTTTCTATCTCTGGCACACAACCCTGTCTGGAGTCTCCAAACCCAGCAGATCCCTGCGTGCCCTCCCGCGCGGCTCCTCCCAGGGGAGGAAGGTGAGTCTCCCCAGATCTGCCGCTTGTTGGGTCCCTGCTGGAGGAGCAGGGGCCCGACTGTGCCACGGATCACGGTTTATGGCAACCCTGAGCTTAGAGCCCGCGCCTGGGCTCCGCCTCTGCAGCCGGCTTCCCTGCTCCGATCCCTGGGAGCTCTGCCACACTCAGGCACCCCCGGTCTTTCTGTGACCCCGAGGGTCCTGAGACCACACTGTCCCGGAGGGTTCCACCTCCCGCTTAGCCACCAGAGTGACGTCCCTCGGCGGAGCAGACTTTTAAAAGTTCCGATTCTGTGCTCCGCGGCTCTATCACTTGCCAGAAGCGGCCGCCGGAGGCCCCTCCCCCGCCGTCTATCCTCCCGAATATCGCCTCGGATTCACTTCTCCGCACGTCCTACCTTCCAGAAAGTGGTCGCTTTTCTGATGAGAGAGTTGTTGCTTTTCCTTTCTTCGATCTCCTGTTGAGTTTGTAGGTGTTCAGAATGGTTTGATCCCTATCCAGCTGAATTCCTGAGAGGAGACGACATCCAGGTCTCCTACTCCTCTGCCATCTTGCTCCGCCCCAAGCCGTCTAGTTTTAATAGCTGTATCTGAATCTTGCTTCCAACACTTACCGCCTGGGAACATCAGCGTACCTTCGTTGTCTGTACATAAAATACAGGTAGTGTCAGCAATTACTTTATAAAGTTGTTTTGGGCATCAAATGAGTTTCACATGTAATGTACTTAGAATAATGCCTGTCATATAATAAGCATCCGATAACTATTAGCTAATCATCATCATTATTAATATTGTCACTATTATTACTACCTTGCTCTAGGTAAATGCTGAAGAAAAAAAATGTTTCCTGACCAGATAATAAGCATTTCTACCCTATTCTAAAAGAGATATTTTCTTAGGTTTACCAATCTTTGTGTTTTATCTTTACTGCAAGTATGTGAAAACATTATATGATGAGATAAAAGTTAATTCTTACCTACTTAATGCAGTGGGAATACTTAAAAATTATAGGTTAATGAAAGATCACTTTATTTCTGTTTCCCCCTCCCCAAGATGAATAGAAGTAGATTATTGGGGAGCACCGGGGTGGATCAATCGGTTAAGTATCTAAGTCTTGATTTCAGCTCAGGTCCTGATCTGAGGGTCGTGAGTTCAAGATGCGTGTTGGGCTCCACCCTGGGCATGGAGTCTGCTTAAGATTCTCTCTCTCTCTCTCTATGTCTGTCCCTCCTCCTCATGCTCGTGCGCACATGCACGTGCGATCTCTCTCTTAAAAACAAAACAAAGCAAAACAAACCCCACCAGTAGATTATTGGTATTTCTCAATTATCAGTTAAGAAAGAAGCAAGGATAATTGACATATACCATTCCCTGAACTTTAGGAGCCAGAGTTATTCCTTTTGGAAGGAAACTATTAGATGATGAACTTCAATCATAGGCAAAAATGCTAGAGGAGAATGTTTTCTATCTTTGCAAGAGTACAGCATCCATAGATTTTTGTTATAATACAGACTAAATCTCTAAATGAAAGAGTGCAGATTCTGGTGGGTACCCGGTGAATATGTGTTGGATCAATGTTAAGTCTGAACGAGCAAAGTGCGGACTGATTTGTTTTGACCTGTCTTCATCCTTAAGAGTTTCATAATAAATAGTACTATTTTGTAGCTAATCTGCATATTTCCCATCATTAATTGAAGCTATTGGGGTCACTTTTTCCATTGATGGTTTGACGTTTTTTTGTTTCCCTTATTCTCTCAAATTTTGTACTAAGTCAATATGTAGTCACTTTATATCTGAATGTCTATATCAGTTGCCGATATGTGGACATATTTCTGGTTATATAGTTATCTTACGATGGAATTCAGTTGACTCACTTAAGTGGATTTATCTCAGGCTGTTTTAAATAAAACAGATTTGGAACATGATACATATTGCAGAGAAGAATATCTTGCGCAAAAATTTGTTTCTGTCTACTATTTATCAACAACAGTTCCTTGAATTACAGAGTTTATAGAGATATGCTGAATTGAGTATATTGTAACTTCCCATTGTATGTTAACCAAAGCGAAGTTACAGCTTTAGCAGGCCATCAATTCTGACAAAAATTTATCGTCCTCTCCAGAAATTACTGTGGAGCGAATATCAACACCTGCAATGCTAAGTGTTCAAGAAATCTCGCTTTGGTTGTCTCAAGGAAATAGAAGCATGCTATCTGTAAAATGCCAAAACAGTTAAATTGAAATGCTCCCACTCAGATTTAATGAACAATTCAGGCATATTGCCTGCACCAAATAGATGAGATGAAAAATCATCCAGTCCCTTTATTCAAATGACTGGTTTGTGCCAATGTGCTCACTTGCCCTGCGGGTCCCCTTCCCCTGAGTGAGGACTGCAGTTGACAGAATCTCCAGCACTGGTCTCAGGATTAGACTCATTTTAAAAGTGGTGATTCTGGCTTTATTCTTCCAGTAGTATTGGCATTGTTGAGCATATTATTTTAAAAAGCGTATCATTGCTAGCTGTTGAAAGTGTACATTGGAGTCTTAGATTCTCAAAGGGGTAATTTAGTAATAATTGGGATTAATAACCAGCTTTTGAAAACACAGTCTCTATTTTCATGTTTGAGCTAGGTATTTAATCCCGTAAGTATATGCCATGTATGTAATTTGGAAACAAATATGTAGAGAAATGTTTCAGTCTTCCATCTCAAGTTTTATGGACTGCAGATAGAGGTAGAAAATTTTAAATCCTGGTTTTTCCTCAGTCTTTGGGTTTTGAGATTCCTTGAATGAATTCTTAGTAGTTTTCTGGAGTTAAGGAGTCTTTTATTTCTCTGAGATGATTGTTAATGACCAAATCAGTTAGGCCTGCAGGTTGAAGGTGCCTTGTTTCCTGGGATGGGTGCTGCCTGGCCTCCCGCTAACCCTGACTCCCCGCAGACAGATTACCATTTAGACATTTTAGCTAAGGTTTAAACTCCAGGACATGTCTGCATAGCAAGAACAATTGGTATTTTCATGACATACAGTTCTAGTAACATTTGTGTTATCAAGATGAAGATGGTCTGCTTTGGTTTAACTCAGTCACGAGTGGCTGGGGGAGCAGTTTGAGTTTTTGCAAGAATGCTTGGATTTCATTAGACATGCTTGTGCACGGGGGACGTAGGTTTAGCTACAGCTTTATGGTGCGGACATCTGTGACAAGTTCATTGGAAGTCGGGAGTTAGAAAAGATGGGGTTTGACACCTGCCCACCCCCTCTTCGGCCCGTTCAGCCCTCCCTACCTTCATGGCCTCATGCCTCTGAGTTCAGTCTTACAAGTTTTCTCAGCTTCACAGCGAATCATCTTGGAAGACTGGTCCACACTCCTGTCTTCACTTCCTCACCACTGTTTCAAACCACACCCCAATATAATCTGATCTTCATGCTCTACTGAAATTGCTCTCACCTCGTTGACCAGATCACTGGGATGCCAAACTGGAGGGCACTTTTTATTTTTTTTTATTTGAAGATTTTATTTACTGATTTGAGAGAGAGAGTGAGCACGAGCAGGGGGAGGGGCAGAGGGAGAGGGAGAAGCAGACTCCCTGCTGAGCAGGGAGCCCAATGCGGGGCTCGATCCCAGGACGCTGAGATCATGACCTGAGCCGAAGGCAGATGCTGAACCGACTGAGCCACCCAGGTGCCCCTGGAGGACACTTATTATCTTATTTATTTATTTTTTTTTAAATTTAATTTAATTTAATTATGTTATGTTAGTCACCATACAATACATCATTAGTTTTTGATCTAGTGATCCATGAGTCGTTGTTTGCCTATTGGGGGATACTTTTTAATACTGATTGCTCCTTTGTCACTGCGGTCATCTTCTATTCTCATTGCAAGTTATTGTCCAGACCCATGACTTTCTTTACCAGCTGCATTCACATACTCCCCAAATCTATGTCCTCATCCTAGAACATTACCCTAGTCAACAGATCTATATCTCTAACCACTTACCTGACACATCTGTTGAGTTGCTTCCCCGGGGCCTCTAACTGGAACATCCAATTCAGAACTCATCATCTCCCTTCTGCCCCTCATCTTGGTAAATAGCTCTACTAACCATGGAGACCCCCCCGGGGCCAGAAACCTGAGAGTCCCCTGCGGCTCTTTCACCTCTCCCCTCCCCCATCTGGGGGGTCCTGGAGCCCTGGGAGTATAGCTTTGTGTCCCTGGTGTCCCTCTGCCCATCCCACTCCCACTGCCTTCACGTGGGAGCTACAAGTCAGGTGCAGATCATGGTCCCCCTGAGCAGGGCCTGTCCTGCTGTCACAATGGATGTGGGGGACCCATCCTTTCAGGCTTTACTTCCCATCCCATTCAAGCCTCTTGTTGCTTCCGTCTGACCCACATTCCGGGCTTCCCTTCCTACAGTCTCAGCCAGCCTTCTCACTCTGACCCGATACCTCCCACCGGGCAACCCCCCCACCCCAGCCCCTCGGGTTGCTCTTCATCATCTGTAAGACCAAGTTCAGAGTCTGTTCTATCAGACAAGTTTTTCCGAATCCTTTCCCACCCCCCACCCTCCCCAGCCCTGCAGTCCCTGCCTCTTGGGCTTTGCACACACTGATCTTTCTGTCTGGATGCCCTTCCTCTGCTCCCCAGGGACGAGTTCCATTCGTCTTTGGATTTGTGGCTTCTGTCTCTCAGAAGCTTTGACTGTCCCCCTGTCTGTTCCCCCTTTCCTGTGCACTCTCTCCAGACAGCTGTGCAGCCCTCACTACGCTTACTCTGTGCCGTTGATGTTCTCCTTCGATTCCCCAGCAGACAGAGAGCATCTTGATCATCTTTCTACGGCTGGCATCCAGCACATGCCTGAGCACGAGGAGGCTCGGTGGACATCGGCAAAATGAATGAACGAACGAATGAATGAACAAAAAGTTGAGGAATTTAATAGAACCCTGTATTTCTATTATGTGCAAGTACTCTGTTTGTTACCACAAGAAAATTCCTAGAGTAGAGTAGTAGTCTGAGGAGGGCTGGCTGTGTTACAGACTGGAACACACAGGTCGTTTGAAGGTAGTTGGACCAGCCAGAATTAAGAACAGGAACTGAGAATTTTAGGCCACTTGTTAAGTAACTTCAAGTCACTGGGGTATAAAGAGGAACAACTCAATTATTCTGATAAACTAAAACTAATTTGCAGTGGAATTTTTATAAGGTAACAAAATTAGAAAGGAAAAAGTAAAGCCCTATATTCTTATTGACTTAGGCAAACCTAATCGGAGGTACTTTATTATTCTTAGTCCCGTGTATCTGATACAGATTTTAGTCTATATAGGTTACAAAATGGTTAAGAGTCATGAATTCTACGTATTGTAAATGTGTGCTTCATTCTTTGTCCTCTGAATATTTCTGAGTTTGATGAAAATCATAAAACATCTGTATCCAAAAAAAAAAAAAAGATTAAAAAAGGAATGCAGGGATAAGAACAAAATTGCCCGTGATCTGGGCAAATCAGTGATAATCATCCTACTTCTAAGTTCTGTCTACACTTGGAAAATTTTGTTGCCCCCATTTCAAGTCAAGGTAAAATAACCATCGCGGTTAAGATCAAGTCTATGCAGGCTTCACAGTCAGATTTAAACCTCAGTTGTGTCACAGGTGATATTCAATACCCTGCAGTGGGAGTCAGGGAATAGAAAGAAACCACACATAAACCACGGCCGAGAAAACTCAGCCTATAGAAGCATATGGATAAAGGTGTTTCCCTGTAATATTCTAAATTGCCAAAGAAAAATATCACTTGTGATATTCCCGTTTCTGGAAAGAGTTTCCATTTGGGTTTGTGGGACATAATGAAACACATGGAGAAGATCAGTGATTAAAAAACATTTGGGTTTTATTTCTGTACTGCCTCAGACACGCTCAGAGTATTCGCTGTCACGTGCTCTGATTCTTCCTAACGATAATATCCTTCAACGCCGAGGAGCGGTGTGAGGAGGATATTGTGTAAGTCGTACAAGGATCAGGGGAGGGTCGGCCAATATCCTCTCATAAGGAAGCGTTATTACATGTGGATGCCTTCTTCCGCCCTGCCTCCCTGCTTGCTGAACGTTATGGGGGCTGCCTCACATGGGGTCAGCTTTTGGGAAGTGCTTCCTTTAAATTTCAATAAGATATGATGACGGTAATCTCTATCTACGGAGAGTTATGTATTAGAAATTGGATATATTTCACATGCGAATGTATTCCCATTAACATTAGCTAATGAAAATAATTTTTATGTCACCTTCTTACCCATTTAATTTTAATTCTGTCTCTGGTGACTGATGTGACACATAGATAGGGTGCATAGTTTTTCTTGCAAATAGACCTATATATATATTTTTTTCTTCCTAGAATATTATTTTATACACTGAGAGCTATAAACTTGTTTCCCCACATTTTTCCTCTAACTGGGTTTAATGAGCTATATTTTAAAATTAACATTTTGTTTCTAATTTACCATTTCTTTATGAGGCAGTCTCGGTAGTAAATCATAGTAAGATGTTTATAGTCACATTAAACTTTTCTTGCTTACATGTGGAGCTTCCACTTAATAGATATCTCATATTTCCAGAGAGTACTCAGAACTGGGCATTGTCCTGTGATTTTTCTTCTTATTTGTCCTGATAAGTTCCCACTGATTTCAAAACATGGAACTCATCAAAATATGGCTTACAATACTATTTAAAAACGATTGTTAATAGTTGTAGTGAGGAGGTATGCTTTCAATGAGGTGGTTGGGCTTTAATGTTAATTATCACCAATTCCATGCACCGGCCATTCATTATCTGGTAACTTTTCTTACTCGAGGACGTCCGAGTCCTGTGACATTACTAGACTGAGCTATGGATGCCCCGAGACTGGGAACCCTTTCGTTTCCGCCCCTCTAGCTGAAGAGGCTAAAGAAGCATGAGCGTCTGTTTTCCCTTTCTGCGGGGAAACAGATTCCTATTTATGAGAAACTCCACAGTAATGCTGCGAGCACTCCACCTTAGCAGCTCTGCTTTCATTTTTTTTTTTTTAGGCAATAAAATTCATAAGGGGTAAGTGAAAAATAATTGAGGAGCATTTTTATTTTTACTAGCATGTTTGCTATTACTTTACGGCGTAATATACCCTAAAGTGTCTACTCACGAGTCAGACAAGAAAGATTAGAGCTGCATTTGGGTGGATGTGCATCCAAGCATTGAATTTGATCCTTAGTAGAATAATTGAATGAGAGCAGTTTTGTGCATCAAATTTATCCCTGCTCTTTAGTTTGTTAGCAAATGGCTTTTTTTTTTAAAGATTTTATTTATTTATTTGAGAGAGAGAGAATGAGATAGAGAGAGCATGAGAGGGGGGAGGGTCAGAGGGAGAAGCAGACTTCCTGCTGAGCAGGGAGCCCGATGCGCGACTCGATCCAGGGACTCCAGGATCATGACCTGAGCCGAAGGCAGTCACTTAACCAACTGAGCCACCCAGGCGCCCCAGCAAATGGCTTTTATTACAAAGGTTTCGGGGTAGGGGGAAACGTTAAAAAAATGGAATCCCTTTCCTGCTGGCAGATGGGGGGTGGTGTCTGGGGGCGGTGGTGGTTGGTTTCTGCACCTCGTAAGGGAGTGAGAAGGAGAAGTAACAACAGAGGAAGAAAACAAAAGCCGGTGGACTTGCACGCTTTTTCGGACCACGGCCTGAATGGCAGACGCATGGTGTATTAATTTCCTGTTACTGTGGTAACAACTTACCACAAACGGGGCGGCTTGAAACAACGTACAGATTCATTACGGCACGGTCCTGGAGGTCAGAATCCCGACATGGTCCTCACTGGCTTGTAAGCGGAGTGTTGGCAGGGCTTTGTTCCTTCTTGAGTCCGTAAGGGGGGAAATTTGCATCCTTGCCATTTTCAGTTTTCTAAGGTTGTCTGCAATTCTCTGGCTTATGGTCCCCTCCCTCTTCAAAGCCAGCAGTGACCAGGCAAGTCTTTTTCACACTGTGTCACGGGCCTCTGATTCTCCTGCCTCTCTCTTTCATTTATGATGACCTGTGTGATTACACTGGGTCCACAAGGCTAACCCAGGATCATCTCAGGGTCAGCTGATTAGCAACGGTAATTCCATCTGCAACCTTAATTCACCTCTGCCATGCAATGCAACATATTCACGGTTTCTGAGGTTAGGACGTGGACATCTTTGGGGGGCTATTATCTTAGCTACCACAGCATAGCGTACACAGTCGATCCCTGTGTAGGTGGTACCCCAACCTTCTTTCTCTTCAACCTCCATATCCCCTTCCTCATCCAAGGCTATAGTGCAGCGTAGGGCCTGATGGGGCATCAACCCCGTAACAGCACGAGGAATTAATGGGCTGGGCTCGTGGCTTTTAAGTGGTATGCTCCTTCTATTTCATCTCTGTGCAGCAGACGTTTCTGAGTGCCTGCTCTTCATTCTCTGAACAAATACCTTTTGAACACCTACGTGCTGAGCTCTATTACGTGCTGGGGATAAGCACTGAACAATATGGGCATGCTACCTGCGCTCTTGGAGCTTATGGTTTGGTGGAGATTGACAAACACTGAAACACCAAATAAATAGGAAAAGTATCAGCTCATAATAAATGCTAGGCAGAGGATTAAAAACAGCAGTATGAATGATGGGGTGGCTACTGGAATAGGGAGGAGGACGGTTTCTGAGATCTGAATGGCAAGGAGCAGCCAATCATGTGAAAAAAGGGGAAAGAATATTCCAGGCAGAGGGCATAAGAAGTACAAAGGCAGGAATGAGTTTTCTGTTGGAGAAACAGAATGTGGCTGGAGTGTAATGGGCAAAGGGAGAGTGGTATGAAGTGTGTGCCAAGAGGGGGTAAGTGCCTGATCACACCCTTGTAAGCCATGGTACAGACCTTGGATTCTTTGCTTGAGGGAAAGACATTAGAGAGTTTCTAAATAGTCTTTCTCATTTATTGAGATCACTTGGCTGTTTTGTGGAGGATGAATTACAGGATAGCAAGAGTGAAGAAGAGAGACACTGATGTGTAAGCTTTGCAATGAATGGCCCATCCTGCAGAGAATGGTGATTAGACCAAGTTGATAGTGGACGCAGAAATTATATTCCCAGATTTGGCATATATATATATATATTTTTTAAAGATTTTATTTATTTATTTCAGAGAGAGAGAATGAGAGAGAGCACATGAGAGGGGGGAGGGGCAGAGGGAGAAGCAGACTCCCTGCCGAGCAGGGAGCCCGATGCGGGACTCGATCCCGGGACTCCAGGATCATGACCTGAACCGAAGGCAGTAGCTTAACCAACTGAGCCACTCAGGCGCCCAAGATTTGGCATATATTTAAAAGGAAATTGAATTGGCAAGACAACAATGGAATGGATGCAAGGAGTGAGAGCAATATGGAAGTGAGGATAATTCCCAGATTTGGGGATTAAGGGGTACTGCCATTTCCTGGGGTGGGGAAGAGAGATGATGAGCAGTTGGTGGTGGTGGTGGGGGGGAGGACCAGATTTCTGTTTTGACCATATTAAGGTTGAGATGCCCATTTGATATCAAAGGTGAGATGTCAAGTTAGACAACTGGTTATATAAGTTTTGGGATCTCTGAGGAGGCTGATCTAGGTTAGAGAGTCATTGGCATATGGCTGGTGTTCAAACCATGATCTTGATGAGACCGTCCAAGGAGAGAAGTAGACCCACGATGCAGCTCCGGGTGGTCCAGCACTTAGAAGGTGAACAAGAGGAGCTTGGGTTGGCCAGGGAGGCAGCAGCCGGTGGTGCTGCCAGAGCGTGAAGAGCTGAACGGAGAAATGGAGAGCTACAGATGGACTGATCTACAGACGGACTCCAGCAGGCAGCCACATGGGGACGAGGGTGAAAGGAGTAAACCAGAGGTTGAGGACGCAGGCATGAGATGGGAGCGAGCACCGTGGACTCTGAAGGTGGGCTGTGACGGAAGTGCCTGCACAGGATGAAGGGGATGTGTGCTAAAGTGGAGTTGGTGTTGTCCGTGGCATTGAGATGCTGAAGTACTCAGGCCACGGTGTGGAATGGCTCATCGCCTGGGTACTGCAACTACTCAGGTGGTGGATACAGGATGGAGAGGGACAGATGGGCGAGGCTTCCTGCAAAATGAGACACTCAGAGGAGAGACTGAGGATTTATAGGAGATTAATCATATCAACGAAAGTTGTATCAAAACCAGGATGTCCGTAGGCTCAGGGGAAGTTTTGGAAGAGCAAATTCAATACTTGGCGGAGTGCACAGGGGCAGGGTGGGAGGGGCGTGGAGCAGGAAGAGATGAAACCACGAACTTGTCTTTCCACTTAAATTTCAATGAGCATTTATTGAGGACTTACTGTGGGGAGTGCACTGTGCTTATTCTTGGGAAACAAGGGCCCACAGGGCAGGAAAGGAGCTACAGGGCAGGTACGTGGAAAGATAAATAGCCCAAGTGTCTGTGAGTTTTCCAGAAGCTGCTAAGGTTGTCGAGAGCAACCCTTTCAGATTTTCCAGAGTGATTTTTTATATGGTGGATCTTGATACATATTTACCCATCAATCAAATGAATGAAATCTACCTATTCATTTAAAAACAATGCTTCGGGAGATGAACCGTGAGAGACTATGGACCCTGAGAAACAAACTGAGGGTTCTAGAGGGGAGGGGGGTGGGGGGATGCGTTAGCCTGGTGATGGGTATTGAGGAGGGCACGTTCTGCATGGAGCACTGGGTGCAATGCACAAACAATGAATCATGGAACACTACATCAAAAACTAATGATGTAATGTATGGTGATTAACATAACATAATTAAAAAAAAAACAATCTTTCATTGTTCAGTATCGTCATTAATTACAATGTGGTACCACCACACCCAGCAACTTACTGTGTGTTCAGGTAACATTTCATGATATGGGAAATGCTCAGGAAGTGATTTTAAAGTCAAAAAACACTTAAAAATTATATATACAATAAGATCCCACTTTTATGAGTGTGTGTGTGTGTGTGTGTGTGTGTAAGGGAGAAAGAGAGGGAGAAAAAGAAAAAGGCAGGGAGAGAGAGTCTGTTGTCAAATTATTAGTGGTGGTTATCTCTGGGTCATGAGGTTAGAAGGATGTTTGTTTTCTTCATTTCCCAAGCTTTCTAAAATGCATACGTATTATATAAACAATGTATCATCAATACATGCTGTGTAAAAATATTTTTCCTCTAGAAATTTGTATTTCTCTATTTTTAATTTTATGACATGTATAATAAACATTAAAATCCTAGCAGGCTTTCTCCCATCACAGAGTAATTTCCTGGCTGTTCTTCCCTTTTTTTTTTCCCACCATTTATTCCTGTGAATTCCCTTCTGACCTTCCCTTCTTGCCCCGTGCCCCTGAAGGAGATGGCTCCCACACCAGTTCACTGACGAACAAGACTCTCCACCCACACTGCAGACAGACACGTTCATCTCTCCGTTCTCTCTGTCGCCGTACACAACGTTGAGTTTTGTTGATGTGCCCTTTGCCTTTTATATCCTGTGGCTGCCATTTTCCATGCCAGTGCCCTTTCAATCTTATTTTGTTTGTTGTTATTGGTTTTATTTTTCTTTTCCTGTGAAATGTTTATTCTAAAACACATCTGCAAGTCATTCATAGCTCTGGTTGGATCAAATTAAGCATTCCATTGGATGTGAGTATTTAAGAATGTATTCCTTTCGTATCTGTAGGTTTCTCTTGGTAGTGTCTTTGAAAGCAAGTGTAACACTTGGATGCCCAAATGTCATCCGAAAATGTCATGTACTCAGGTCATAACTAGAGCGCAACATCTTTCACTGAAGGTTGACTCAAGGGACATTTTGGGGACGAGTATGATTACTGTCTTCTAAGGTAATCTGGAAGGTAGCAATGAATGTCAAACACGCTTAATTTTCCTTTTAAAACTACACTGGAGATAACATTTGATAAATTGTGGAGCCTTTTTTTGAAATTTGCCTCTGCATGTTCTCAAGGTTATGAACTCCACATGTGACTAAGGCAGAATTTATTTGTATAGTTTCTGCCATTGTTTTCTTGAGTTCCAAGTTCCCCAGAGTTTGATGGAGAGACCACGAGCTTACCGTGTATCTATCTGTTGACTCCCAATTTTGTAGACTTGATTACTCCCTTTCACTTTTCCTGCTTTATGACAGAATAATTGTGAGCCATTTTCCTAGCCCCTTGAAGTGGCCTTCCCTGCACCCTTGCTAGGTCAAAGATGGCTTTGTTGAGTGCGTAACCAAAACACTGTGTATTTCTTTCTACATCCATGAGGCCGTCAGCACATTTTCTATTTCGCTTTCTATATTCTTTCTTCTGATGTTGCTGAGGTTTTGGCTGAGATTTCATTGTGGATTCACGTCCTCAGTTGTAAGACAAGACCAAGTCAGGACATAATCCTTGGAAACGCTGCATGGGCCATGTCTTTGGAGAGGATTAGCGCTAGCGATAATCCAAAATAGTTGCCAATGCTGACATGCTCATTTGGTGATGATTTTGTAGGGATTCCCTATGTATATTTTCAGTTTTGATATACATGTAAGATGATTTAACTGAGAAAACTCTAGTGAATGAAAAATTACTCTGGATTGCTTAAGCATACAAGAGCTGAAGGAAAGAAGGGGTCATTGGGTGGAAAGACTTTGTTGGATGATAGGAAGAACCAGTCTGGGATTAAATGATTGATGTAGATAATCCTCAAAATGAGTTAATCCATGTGAATTAATCTAGCGTGTATAATCAGCTTTGAGGGCAGCTCTGTTGTCCCTGCTTTTTAAAAAGGAGAATAGAGAAGCTAATATCCAGTCAAGTTACAAAAAAGTAATTAAAAAGGAAAATGGTTTCTCTAGGAGAAACAAGAAGGGCTTGAGTTTGGTTATATTTCCTCTCTCCTTCTCTCCTTCCCTCCCTTTTTCACTTGGCTATATCTTCTGAGTGCCCATGGTGCTCTGCTCCAGCCCTTACCTGTTCTAGCATTTCCTCCAGGGGAATACCTTACTGGGGGTGTGTATACATCTCCAAATATACACTCATTGGTCTGTAAGCAACCTGAGCGACATCTCATGTATGTCTTCGGTGGCCACATGGACTCACATGGCGCCTTACATGTACTCGATCCTCCATGAATGTAAAGGGATGTTTTCCATTTAATCATAAATAATGAGTGACTTTTATAACTTTAACAATATGAAGTGTTATTATGTGACACATGTCAGATAATTGTGCTCTGGGAAACAAGCTTCCAGTGGAGAAATAGAGGAGGTTTTAAGATAAAAGATGAAACCATATTTTCTAGACTGCAGGGGGAGTCCTGTAATAGATTACCAGAGAAGGAGGTGAAATCTCCATCCCTGGAGATCCTTAAAAATTGGGCAGAGGAAACATCTGTGAGAAGGACGGAAGCCTTAAGCCTATTTTGGGGCACACAGATAGAATGACAAACGATTCTGTGATGCTTTGATGACTTGGCCTGGAGGAGAGAAGACTGAGGGGAAACAGGAAAACTTCTTTGGATACGGAAAACAGCTATCGTTGCTTTCCGTGGGAAAACAAGTCACGGAGCTTAACCTAAAGCCTTAGAGATTTAGGTTACATTTTACGGTTAAGGATTTTTGAGACCTAGGTTGTGAAAATCCTGTGGAAATCTGCAAACTAAAAGATTGATTTGTGTGAGACCCAGAATCAGTGATTCTATTGCAGGAAAAAAAAATATATATAATTTACTATTGCTCCAAATAGAGAGAATTATGCCAAGTCGCTATATTCAGTGCCCGGCATTCCCATGGGAAAGAAGAACATCTAAAACTAGTATTTTTAGGCAACAGGCATCATCACTGTTTTGTGGATAGGAGTGGGGAGCAGATAACAGGTGTGAGGTCCTTTCTATCTAAATACCTGTACAGGGTTGTGTTACTAGATCAGCAGCCAGAGGGTGAGGAGGAGTCTGGGACACAGCTCTGCTCTGCTGGGTCAGCCTTGTCTTCACCACTGACCCTCTTCCCTGTGAAAGTGCAGAAGTTGTGTGTGTGTGTGTGTGTGTTGGGGGGGAGGGGGTGGAGGGCTGCAAAACCCCCATCAGTACAAAGGGAGGCAAAGTACCTATTAAGAAGCATTATCTTCATTAGGTATTTGATTGCAGTTTCAATGTTCAGCCACATGATGTCACCGTTGGATTTTGATTTTCACTGTGCATTTGTCTCCAGTAACAGATGAAGGCGTTTTCAAAGCTGGAGCAGAGAGGTCTGAGACACGGGGGGCAGCAGAAGTCCAAGAAGATGAAGACACTCAAGTTGAGATCCCAGTTGACCAGGTAGTCGCCATGTTTTTAAAAATATGCATAAACTAATGACCACTTTTTTCTTTCAAGTTTTGTGTTATCTGCTCCAGGCTGTTCCTACGAGTAGGCTGGTTAGACCCTCTCAGGTACTGGGTGGTCGAATGGCCCACAACACACCCTCAGGTCTTCCTAGTAGTCCTACAAAGGATAGCCAGTTGAGTTGTCTTTTTTTAATTTTAATTTTTTTAATAATGTTGATGTAACTTTAATAAATAGCATTGAAGAATAAGGTGGATTGGGTAAGCCGTGAGATGCAAAGAGGGAGAAAGTTTGATACAGAAAAAGCATATTGGCTGGGGGTTTTTATCTAGAAAAAAAGTCCTCCATTCAGAAAAGAATTTTTTTTTTTTTAAAAGCTGTGCTATTCTATCCTTTAGGGTCCTTGAAATTGGTGTGGTTGGAATTTATTTTTCATAGAAGAATTGCTTATACAAGTACAATGCGCGTTACTTGCTGTGTGTGTATTGATTTTCTTTTTCGGCCAACAGAACACGATACTTGTAGGAGAGAGAGAATGAGAGTGAGTGTGTGAGTATGTGTGTGTGTGTCCATGTGCTTATAGAAGGGATGAAGTAGTGCTAGGGTTGGTTAAATGATGCAAGAAATAAGTCAGTTAGGCTTTTTAATACAGCTCAGCCGGGTTTCTTACATTTCTAGATGGAGGATTGGCATCAAGGTGGGGAGGAGGATGTCATAACCTCAGGCTCAAGGGAATGAGAAGTCACTAGGCATTGTCACTTGTCCTCTATTATGTGAGATTTCCCTTACAGAAAGCAAATTTCACAATCCAGCAAGTTCCATAGATGATCTTCTCAGTTGTATTTGTCTTTAACAGTGTGGCAGTGAAATTGCTGCTTGATTATTCTACAGGCATTTCCCATAAGCATCGCCTTCCTGATGAAAAGCGTCATGTGTTAAAAATCACACAGATTTCAAAAATCCAATTTATTACCCAGGATTAGCCACAACTAATAATTTTTCATAAACTCCAGTTATAGGTACTTTTTTTTTCCTGAGGGAAAATGGAATTTTAAGTCTCCTGTGAAAGCTGCAATTAAATGTTATATTTGAAGACAAAGAAGAGTAATCATCATGGATGTACAGCCCCGAAGAGCTGCCCAACACAAGACGAATTTATTCCACAGTCAGAAGGCCAGATGATATCAGGACAGAATCAGACCGCGATTGCCAAAAGAGAAATCTCTTTGTTAATCACTTAACAAGTTTCAAAACCTGTGATAGGGGTTTCGTTACTTGTAAGTTTTGTGTCACAGGAAGGGGAGCTGATAGAAGGAAGGAGCTAGTCTCTGATGCGACCTGAACAGCCTTGGCTGAGTGTTTGCCGAGCTCCATTTCTCATTTGACTGGAGAGGGTTAGCTTATTAACATGCGAGCGTGCAGAGACTGGGTAAACAGACTGGCGAAAGCTGGGCAATGTCAGCACACTGATGTCACTTCAAAGGAAATGAAACCCAGTAACAAAAGGTCAGAACGCCTTTCTTCCTTGCCCCCGTTGGTAATAGGGCAGGAATTGGCTGGTGCACGTGGTTGGCGAGAGATACTTACGGGGTCCGGTGTCAGGGTCATTCTCTCTGTGGCCTGCTGACCTTCTGTTCCCTATCCTCACCTTCTTCTGTTCCCTATCCTCAGCAGCTGTGTTATCGATACTGTGAAGAACCAAGTGAGGGTGTGGAGAAGTTAGCGTAAAGCTCCATGATAGTTAGGAACAGCTCTGTGGATGTACTCTCGTGGTGTTCTTCATGAAGCAGTAGGTACTCTTTACTAAGTACCTCCCAAGTGCCAGGCACCTTACTAGGTACTTTTATCTCATATGATTGTGATGACAGCCCTGAAACACAGGTCTTATCACCCTTGCATTATGTAGAGAAAGAAAGTGAGCTCACGTAGGTGGACTTGCTTGTCCAAGCTTGTACCATTATATAGAGAAGTTTGTATTTGAATGCAAGTCTGTCCAATTTCAAATTGTATGAGTGATCTGTGGAGAGAGTATTAAATGCAAAAAATAAAAACAAAAACCCCAAGCCCCAAAAAGCCAATTATTAGCTTAAGGAAGGAAAAAAATTCCTGCACAGGAAAGGAAATGTAGTCATCATATACTATTTGGCTCAGCTATGAACGATACTTACATACACACCCTTTCGGGCCATACCTAGTTAATTTCTTTGGACTGATTCCCTATCATCTAAATGGCTCATGTTATAATTTTAGCCAAAGGGCCACGGGCAAGGGCGTGTGTGTGTGTGTGTGTGTGTGTGTGCAAATATCATGTGTAATCGGCCAAGTAATGTATCCATGCCTGAATAGCAGATCAAGTTTTAGAAGTAAAAATTGCCGGGAGCCAATTCTCCATGGATCTCTTGTGTTTCTGCATATCTTATGAGCAGAGGGACAGATTGCCTTTGTTCTGGACTATCTTGTCTTTTCTGGTTTTTTTTTTTTTTGCTTTGGACTATCTTTTGAATAAGCTCGGAAGACAGACCTAGTGACTTCCTCCGGAACAATCATTCTCAACTCGGGGCAGCCTTGCCTCTGAGGGATGTTTGGCCATTTCTGGGGACATTCTGTGATTGTTATAACTGAGGGAGTACTCCTGGCGGCTGGTGGGAAGCGGACAGGGATGCTACAGAATATCCGGTAATGCAACGATAGCCCTCGCAGCAAAAAGTTGTTCAGCCCAAAATGTTAATAGGACTGAGATGAGAACCCTTGGCATGGAGAAAAGGCCAGGTTTGTTTATTGTCCAGTGTCATAAGGATAATGTCTTCCTGTGGTGCAGGGCCAGCTAGGTTTAGTATCTGTTATAAAAGATACGGTGCCATCAAGCTGTATGCTCAAAACCAGTCAAAATTGGGGGCGCCTGGGTGGTGCAGTCGGTTAAGCGTCCAACTCTTGGTGTCTGCTCCGGTCGTGATCTCAGGGTCGGGGGATCGAGCCCTGTGTCAGTCTCGTGGAGTCCGCTTAAGACTCTCTCCTCCTCCCTCTGCCCTTCTCACCCCTGCACGCATGCATTCTCTCCCTCTAAAATAAATGAACAAATACAAAAAAGAAATTAGTCAAAATTGTAAATGTTATGTGTATTTTAGCACAATAAAAGTATTCGGAAAAAGAAGATTGGGTCCTTTCCCTGGATTGTAAGCTGCTATTTGTATCTCCTGGCCCCCCTTCCCATTGCCCTGTGGGAACGGGGCCTCGGGGAGTGGGTGCCCGCGGTGATACTCTGGCTTCCGCTATTGTGAGCAATGAAGTTCTTTGTCTCTCACCCAGGAGTCTTATGTTTTCTGCCACGTCTCTGAAATCACGGCAGGCTAATGAGTAAGCTTGTAAGTAGGGTAAAATTTCAGACCTTCCAGAGTCCTTGCCTCTACTGCACGGTGTTGGTGTGTTTAAGTATGTAAATGCGGACTCATTCCAGCCAAGAACATGGCTGAACTCTGTCCCAACGTTCAGACTCTTGTCATTTTTTTTTTTTTAAAGATTTTATTTATTTGAGAGAGAATGAGAGAGAGAGCACATGAGAGGGAGGAGGGTCAGAGGGAGAAGCAGACTCCCTGCCGAGCAGGGAGCCCGATGCGGGACTCGATCCAGGGACTCCA
>NC_058410.1:141889753-141942657 GCF_002201575.2 Neomonachus schauinslandi | reverse complement strand
GGGACTCGATCCAGGGACTCCAGGATCATGACCTGAGCCGAAGGCAGTCGCTTAACCAACTGAGCCACCCAGGCGCCCCAGACTCTTGTCATTTTTTTTTTTTAGACAATCCTGGATCTAAGACTACTTCCAACCCCCCGGGGAAACTGAGGAATGGCATGTTTTTTAAAATGTATTTGGGGAGAATAAATATCTTTTCTCAGGAGAGAGTTTAAGTCTAACAAGAATAAAGTATTCTTTTAAAAATTAGGGTTTTTTTTTTTTTTTTTGCATGCACACTCCAAATCAGTCTGGTTTCTCATAAGCAGGAGAACAAGTTGTGATTAGGCAGTACTGTGGTTACATTTCGGCATGGGTGACTCATGTATCACTTATAAAGTGATGCTTTTCCGGGCGCCTGGGTGGCTCAGTTGGTTAAGCGACTGCCTTCGGCTCAGGTCATGATCCTGGAGTCCCTGGATCGAGTCCCGCATCGGGCTCCCTGCTCGGCAGGGAATCTGCTTCTCCCTCTGACCCTCCTCCCTCTCATGCTCTCTCTATCTCATTCTCTCTGTCTCAAATAAATAAATAAAATCTTTAAAAAAAAAAATAAAGTGATGCTTTTCCAAGCTAAGGAGGCAAGAAAGTTAAGTAAAAGTAAAGTGCCTCTAATAAGTAAGGATCAGGCAGGAGAACCCCCCATCTCAGAAGCCCAAGCAAACAAATACCTATAAAATAGGCAAAAAAAGAAGTTATATTTGGATTTTGTTCCATTGGAGAGAAGAGGGCAGAAGATGGGGATAGTAACTTCCAAGGGTTTCGGATTATTTTATAGCTCTCTTCATCCATTTGTAGTTGATTTTGGATAGTAAAATAATGAGAATTACAAGATGTTTTTATGCTAAGTAGTTTCATTAAACAGCATTTAAGCCGTGTCATGAACACTGGAGCAGAGAAAGCTTTCTTTAATTGGAGGTTGTGCTATATACTCTTCTTCCTTGTTTGTTTAAAACTTAACTGACCATTAATAAAGTGACACATACAATATTTTTTAAGGTTTAACGAAGATTACAACAAAAGTAGCAACCACGTGCCTCACCCCTCCCCACCTGGATTCCTGGACCACAGAGATAACCCATTTGAACCAGTTCAGCTCTTTCTCATAGAAGACACCACTGTATTTCTAAACCATACATCCTTTCCCTCCCTTCCATTTTAATGCCTCTGAAATCTTTGGGTCTTACGAGTGATTGCATGTCATAGTTTAATTGGCATTTTTTTTTTTTAATTCTGAGAGGTACATAAACTAGTGGAGATCCTTTTAAATAGGTGACATTTCAAATTTGATAAAATAACTTTCTTGATTTTAGTTTTCAGATTTAGATATGATTAACTTTATCTCTAATGACTGTGCAAGATGGCTGGTTAAATCTCTTACCAACTCTCCTCCCCCACCCCTCGATAAGGCCACACGCACACAAACACAGACATACACGACCCTCTTCTTCTTTCGTTCCACCCTCATTTTATGATGATTTTTGGCCGAGTCAGGATTTAATCTCTACGTTATTTTTACTACATCAGCCTTATTGTTAGTTGAGCCACAGAGTGGACTCCGATTACATTTCCTTTCTTGCATAACACTCTTTTCCTCCTTCCTATTTCAGTAATTGCCTTTTTTTATTCATTGGCTTAGTTTTCTGTGTAGCTTTTACCAAGCCATCTCTAAACTCTGCCAGGCGGTGGGTTTCCTCTTGGCGTGCGCAAGCGTGTGCAGTGACGACATTTCACCTTCAGCTTTTTCTCAGACACGTCAGTCATCGGCCTCAAGCTGGTTAGGTGTTCTCTGGATCTGCTTTTTAGAGTTATCCTGGGATTTTTCTTGACCGTTAGGGAAATTCTGTATGCATAGGCTCAGCTCCTCGGGTTGGGGGAGTTTCACTGTAGAGTGATTGGTTTTTGCCATTTCATTGGCAGATCTCCATTTTTCTTTGTTCTTTTGGGTTGGTCTCTTTCCTTTGAATGGAATCTTTTGGGTGTCAGCCTGACTGTGAGCATTTGGGGATCTGACTATGGGACGGGGGCTTGAGGATCTTGCTCTTAGGTAAAGAGATTTATTCTTCTTGGTTTCAGTATGGTGCCCGTGGTGCTCTTGTTCTCAGCTGTGCTGAGTCAGCACCCCCGTAGTTCAACATCTTTAGAGAAGAAACCTCCTGTATTTCTTAAGGGTAGGGAGGGGATCTTGGGAGTCTTTGTGCTTCTTTTAAAGACTCTAAGCCAGTCCCCCTATTTTTAGTTACACCTACACCCAGTCTTCCAGAGATAGATGGTGCCACCAGTCCCTCAGCTTTCTGTAGGTCCTTCAGCAGGCAGAGGTCTGCTTCTTGGCTCCTCCTCCCACAGGAGCAAATTTTAGCAGCATCAGTTCTGCTCTTACTGGCCCCATATCCATTGGTTTTACTGTTTCCCAAATTTTGTGGCTGTTATTTCCTTTCCAGGCCTCTGTGCCCTTACAGGTTCACCTTTTTTAAAAAATTGCCTTTACTGACAATTTGGAGGGACGTCAGAAGGGAGCTAAGTGAAAAAAAACTCCTCACATTTGTTCAACTTGCTGTATTTAACCAGAAATCACTTCCACACTAATTCATCACAGGGGAAATAAACTGTTTTTATAGAATCTCCATTAATGATGAGAAACTGGCAGCCTGTGACCAAATCTCCTACAAGAGATTCTTCTTTGGCTGGCACAGGGCTTACAGAATCTCCTTAGTAGCCCAGGTACTCTTCAGCGCACCCCAGACCCCAGCACGCCGTGTTACTAACACCACTCCTGGATTACACACTTCTGTCATTTGCCCAGCTCCCAGGGACATTTGAGCTTGTGACTATTTGTCTACACATATAGAACATAATGCCACTAAAAAAAAAAAATCTGTAGTCGGGGCACCTGGGTGACTCAGTCATTTGAGCATCTGCCTTCGGCTCAGGTCATGATCTCAGGGTCCTGGGATTGAGCCCTGCCTCGGGCTCCCTGCTCAGCGGGGAGCCTGCTTCTCCCTCTGCCTCTGCTCCTCCCCCTGCTGGTGCTTTCTCTGTCAAATAAATAAATAAAATCTTAAAAAAAAAAAATCTGTAGTCTAACCAGAAACAAGAGGTTTGAAATCCCAAGATGCCCATTGACACAGTCCTGTTCTCCGTGCCCTCACGTGGTCCCAACCACTTATCCAACCTGCTGCTTATGGGGAATCGGCCGCCACTTGCAGTTTCTGCTAGGAAAGGCAAGCTAGATGGAGAGCTTCTCTGCATTACTTTTTCACGTGTAATAAAAGACACAGAAAGGTGTAAAGGGGGCTGGTTTTTCTGACCAGACCTGTAGGTCTACTTCCATGGAATGGATTTGTGAAAATAAGAATTATAAGATGTTTGAAACCAGAAGGGACGTGGGTGCAAACTCCTTATTTTGCCATCGAAGACACAAAGCCCTGCGTTCCCACAGAGCTGCAGCCTGCTGAAGAGGTTCTCTCCAAACACCTCGAGGAAGGGCAATGGGGGAGCTTAGGGACTTTTAGTTTTCCCACAAACAGCAACACATCCCATCTGTGTGGAGGGCTCCTCGGCTGTCACTGCCTTCATGGAACAATATCTCCAACAAACAATATCTCCACCATTCTTTCAAGTCCTATCCTCTCTGTGAATCGTGCTCACCTTTGCTGCTGCAAGCCTCGTGACCTCTGCAGGAGTTGAGATACGGGTGACCTGGCTTCCTAATTTCCCCGTGCATCCTCAGCAAGGCTCTTTGTGACATCCCGTTTCTAGATTTCTGTTTACTTGATGGAAATGGTGTTAAACATTAAAATGTAGCCCTCGAGGATTTCTGATGTGAGAGAAAATCAACATTTACTTCTAAAGCAAGAGAACTTAATGGGGATTTTTTTTTCTAATGGTGACTAAAATGTTCCCATGCTATCTAAATATAAGTTTCAGTGTATTCTGTCTTCCTGGATGTCTCAGGAGCATGGGGGAGCTTTGTGGGCTCAGGTGAGCCAGCTCTCAGCAGGTGGCTGGCCAGAGCCTCACCCTACTGTGTCCTTGCAGGGTCGCACCTGTGAACATAAACCCCCCTTTTTTTGTAGGTCACGGTACTTCAAACCACATTTGAACCTTTTTATTTATTTATTTTTCTTTCCCCCTCTGTGAAAGCTGAAAACAGGAAGCAGTACTTTGCTATCATGAAAAATTGAAACTGATTATTTCCAAACACCTCATTCAACTTGCGTAGGAGATGACTTTTAGTTTCCATGGCAACAGAAATAAAAACAAGTAGGGTGACTTCGGCGTCTGCAACACCAATGCCCGAACTCCACAGAAACGCCTTCTACCCAGAGCCTGAAACAAACCCTCCCTCTTTCCCGAAGCACGAATGTAGTAAATGTTATATGAGAAGCGGACATAAGGTTTGTCGTTTTGTTCCTTGTTGGTGCTGATCTCCGCTTCCTGGTGGAGTGGGTTTCGGGGAGGAGGAAGTGACGGGGGGGTTGGGGAGGAGACGTGGTGGTCAGGGAGGGTCCCTTGACTAGAAAGTTCTAACTTGCGCCATTCTCTCAGATAGCCAGGGTCTTAAACCTTAACATATATTCCTCAGGGAACTTCAACGTAAATATAAGACAAATCAACGTTTACTGCTAAAGGGGGTGGGACATCAGCTCTGGTCTCTGTTTCGATGCCTTTCCCGTTTCTAATTTTGGGTGCTGCTGTGACTGTCAAAGGTGTGATGTGAGTTTAAAGTGCAAGTCCTTCGAGCAGCCCCAGCTGTCTGTGAATACCATCCAAGTAATTGATGCCTTCGACATTTTGTGACTCATTTCCATATGATTTCCATATTCCATCTCCTTTCCTCTCACCACTCAGGAATCCCGAGTTAACCTTAGTCACCGCATGCACACTCTCTAGGAATCCTGAATACTGAGAGCCGTCCCCGCTAGGATGCAGCCAGCGCTAATAACTACCAGACCTTTCCTGACTTGCCATACAAATCAACCATTATCTCAGACTGTCTGTTACGAAATAAATAGTAAGATATGCATATAAGCGAATGCAGGCAAAAGGCACTTGGAATACCAACACTGGTGTTATATTAAGAAGAAATGTGGAACTTTTCTAGTGGAACTTTGTAAGAGCAAATTTCTTGTGATAAATAATGTGCTTTTTTTTTTTTTTAAGAGGGAGAGTGGGGAGGGGCAGAGTGAGAGAGAGAATCTTAAGCAGACTCCCCACTGAACGTGGAGCCCGATGCAGGGGCTCGATCTCACAACCCTGGGATCATGACCTGAGCCAAAACCAAGAGTCAGATGCTCAACTGACTGAGCCACCCAGGCGCCCCTAAGTAACATGCTTTTTGAAAGGTAAAAAAGTTCTCAGCTTTCTTACAAAAACTTGTATGTTTAAGGGTACATATTGTCTGTAATTGTACATATATGTGCAACATGTCTGTTACTCTAGCCTAGCTAGGGTTGTTCCTGATGTCAGAGAGCCCGTGAGGCTGGAATCGTTTGAGTGACTTCTGCGATCCTTGTTGTTCTATTAACATGCATCGGTTTAGTGAGTGTCATGGAGAAGGTCTAATGAATGCCCTTTCTTGACTCCAGCGAAGCATAGGAATTGTGCGTTTTACAGGACATAGGATTCCACAGCTCCTCATAGGCATCAGCTAGTCCTGAGATTTTAGGATTTTAGGATGGATGTGTTTCTTTGGAGAAACGATTCCTACCCGAAAACTGGTTCTCTTAAAATTTTAGTCACAAGCTGGCTAAAATTTGAGGTAAATGTAAGGAAGGAGTAAATCCCCTTCATCAGGGGAGAAGACTTGAAGGATAGGTAAAAGCATCTTCCCGATTTGTTTTCTTTGCTATGCTCTGTCTCCTTTCTGTAACACGACTCTTAATAAAGAATGGGAGGGTGCCATAATTAGAATAAATCTTGTAGGATTGTCTTTATGGCTAAACAACATTCTGTCGACAGTCAATCCTATTTTCTCCCAGCTTTCAATAAAATTGGTATTTTTTAACATAAAAAAATACCATTTTCACTTAAAAAGGCACTATTACATGCAACCAATGAATCATTGAACACTACACCAAAAACCAATGATGTGCTATATGTTGGCTAATTGAATTTAAATTAAAAATAAAAAAGAGGTACTATTTCAAGGTACTATTTACAATTAGAAATTTTAACCAAAAATGCCTTCCCAAAGTGGTGTATTTCTGACCATATCGTGACCAGGTACCTGGAGAGTGCACCGTCATCTGTCCCTTCCCAAAGGCACATATTGCCCTGGCTTTTGCCTGTAGGATGTGTATTTGTGTTTAAGTCGAGACACGGACTATATAATACCATGGTAAATGTGGTGATGGATACAAGGATGAATAAGAAAGAGCTCTTGCTTCTAGAACCTTCCAGAGGGCCTTTGTAGAGCCCCATTTTCCCACAATCATTCCAAATATCATTCGAGGCATCTTTGCCCACTATTTTCATATCACATAAATAGCGAATAATCGCACACCGTGGGTACAGTGTACTGAGGAGATCTGACAGGTCTCATGAAGGCACAGGTAAGGCGTGCCAGCTGCTTGAGGGAGCCAGGAAGGCTTGAAGAGAAGGTGGGTCTAACAGGGGAAGAAAGAGCATTCCGGGTGAAGGTAGAGGGAACAGAATGAGTTAATGGCGTGGTGCAGGGGACAGGGCTCCTTTCAGCCTCTTCCATGGAGGACGTTCTCCAGCCCCCAGTACTCATGTCTGGGAAGCACTGGATTTGCCCTCCCCACCCCACCACATCGAGTCAGCCCTCTTCCCTTCATGAGGAGCCCAACTTCCCTAGTTTGTGCTGAAGGGCTTTTTAGGGAAACGGGGGAAAGGAGAAAGAGGGAGAGAGAGGAAAGACTATGAATATGGACATGACTATGTGTGGGGCTGAGGAGGAAAAGGGAGGTAAGGTGGTACCTGGTGAGCGTCGTGGTCTGCTCAGCCGCCGGAACAAAGTCCCACCAACTGGGTGACGTCAACAGGAGACACTGACCGTCCCACAGCTCCGGAGCCTGGGATCGTGAGATCGAGGTGTCGGCAGCTTGGTTTCTTCTGAGCACTCTCTCTTCAGCTGGTAGATAGATGTCTTCTGTCTGTGTCTTCACATAATCTTTACTCTATATGTATAATCTCTTATGAGGACGTCAGTCATATTGGGTCACAGCCCACCCTGCGAACCTCATTTTAACTTCATTACATCTTTAACGGCTCCAACTCCACATAGAGTCACCTTGTGAGGTACTGGGGGTTTGGACTCCAGCATGTTAATTTTGAGGGGACACAGTTCAGCCCCAAAGAGTGAGAAAGTGGCATTTGTCTACCAGGCAAATCAAAAGGCTAATTTTGACTGGACGAATCAGCTTTTGAAGTCTTGTGTCTGTCAGACAGGTGCGTGATGGCGAGTAGAGAGAGGAGAGGCAGAGGGGTGGAACCCAGCTCAGCCAGCCAGTCCCTCTGTCTTTCAGTCTGTTTGTCCCATGGGAAGAGTGGGGCTGGGCATGTGCCTGGTTACCATGGTGACCAGTTTATAAATTACTGGGACCGGCGTCCCTCAACTAGAATCTTTATTAATTTTTTTTAATGCATATGAAAGATATCACCCACTGGTCACGTAACCCTTGGCAGGTTGCTTGACTTTTCCTCAGGCTCAGTTTCTCACTCTGGATAATGGGGATAACTCTGCCCGCCTACTGCTCGGGAAAAATGAGAAAATATTTGTGAAGGTACTTTGAGAAGCTTAATGTGCTACCTACAGTTCTGTCATTATCATCCCCCTAACTGGCTACCGCCGGCCTGCCCCCCACAACTGAAGACGAAGGCGTGACCCAAATGTACACACTCATTCACGTGAGCCAGCCTTGTTGGGTGCCTCTTGCTGGCATGTTTGTATTACTTTTGAGAGTGGATAGCAGTTCAGAAACAAACGAAGCTTGGATGGCAAATTGGTTGTGAAAAACACATGCCAGGCAAACCCTGACCTGCGTAGCCAAGATCAAAGATGATGGTCTATGCAAATCATGCCTAACAGTCTCAATAGACCAGAAGTTTAAATGTCAGCATGCATTTTTTTAAAAAGATGTATTTATTTATTTGAGAGAGAGCACGAGCACACAGGTGGGTGGAGGAGCAGAGGGAGAAAGAGAATCTCAAATGGACTCCCCGCTAAGTGCCGTCCCTGAGGTGGGGCTCCATCCCAAGACCCCAGCTGAAATCAAGAGTCGGCCGCTTACCTGACTGAGCCACCCAGGCGCCCCAACGTCAGCCTGCATTTAACTATATTAACCCATAAGGGGAAGGCGGTAGCTGAGTGTCCTGATAGGATTTTTTGTCTGTTTTCATGTGAATGAGATTTAGAAGGGAGGTCTCTTGAAGTGGCCCGCCGGAACACAGTTTCGTTAGTGCAAACCCTGTGCTTGACCTTTCCGTCGGACAACCTCTAGAGATCCTTCCACTCAATGGTGAGCTAACAGTAATAAACACATATATAGCTCGTTAAGTTTACGGTGGTCTTTTATGTGCACGGCCCTATTTGTTCCCTCCTACAATCCTGTGAGGTCGTTGTGATCACCCTCAAATTCCAAAGGGAATTCGGGCCAGGTGTGGTTACTTCACGGGGAATCAGGCCAAGTGCGGTGATGTCGTTAGTACTTGGGGCCAGGTGCGGTGACGTCGCCGGGGCGCGGGGCGGGGTGCGGTGACGTCGCCGGGCCTCGGGGCGGGTGCGGTGACGTCGCCGGGACGCGGGGCCGTGTGCGGTGATGTCGCTGGCCTGGAGCAGAATCACAGCTGCCCCCCCACCCCCGCACAGTGTGTACTTGACGTTGGCCGTCGATGCCCCCCCGCAGCAATCGGCAGTCTTAGATCTAGTGCAGGAACCCCTCTTGCTCGGGTAGGCACACGGTTTCTCGGGACCACCTGCGAACTGGCTTCTGCCAGGCGGAGGGGTGAGGTCTCGCATGCGAGCTCTGCTTCCTTATCTGCAGGAGGGACCCTGTGATTGGACCTGGCGAAAAGGACTTTTTTTTCCTTCCTGTTTCTCTTCCTTCTCCCTCACCTCCCTCAAGATGAATTGCCCTTCTTAGTCTTACCTTTTCCTTTGGGATCCCTGCTCCTTCCTCCCCAAACCCCCCAGCCCCTCCCTTTGGCTTTGTGTCTACCCCTCTCTACCTAAATTATTAACGTTATCAGGATCTTCCTAGGGTTCTCTGAGGTGGGAGCAGAACGTGGGCTCTGTGCACCCAAGCCTTGCTCCCTGACTTGACGCTGGTGCCTTGCTAGCTGCAACTGTTCCAGCACCCGGCCATAGGGCAGGTCCCGCTAAATGCACAGAGCCTGAGAACTACTTGGGGATTTTGAGGAAATTACATAGTTGTAAAGATTTTGGCAGGGGCACTAGGAATATTTTTCTAGCACTTTCTGTTTTTTAATTCTTTTTTTTAATAGAATCAATTTTTTCTTTTTAAAGATTTTCTTTCTTTATTTGACAGAGAGAGAGAGAGTTAGCGAGAGAGGGAACACAAGCAGGGGGAGTGGGAGAGGGAGAAGCAGGCTTCCCGCTGAGCAGGGAGCCTGATGCGGGGCTGGATCCCAGGACCCCGATCCCAGGACCCCGGGATCATGACCTCAACCAAAGGCAGACGCTTAACGGACTGAGCCCCCCAGGTGCCCCTCTGTATTTTAATTCTAAGTAAGCTGCTCGTCTCAGCTCTATTTGTTAGTTCATTCACTCAGCTCTCTCAGTCATTGGGCACCACCAGTGACTTCCTACCAGGAGGCGACTGGCTGAAGTATAATTGCAGAATAAAGCAGGGCGATAACCAGAGGTTGGTTCCTCAGTTAGGCGGCACATTCCGTGGGCGTCTTAGCAGATACAGAGAGGTGGCCACATAGCTCTACCTGGTGGTCAGGGGCTGGGGCATACAGTTTCCTTAAAAGTTGAAGCAGAGGGGCGCCTGGGTGGCTCGGTTGGTCAGGCGTCTGACTCTTGATTCCGGCTCAGGTCATGATCACAGGGTCCTGGGATCGAGCTCTGCGATGGGCTCTGTGCTGGGCGTGGAGCCTGCTTAAGATTCTCCCTTCCCTCTCCCTTTGGCCCTCCCCTCCTGCTCCTGCTCGCACTCCCTTTTTCTTTTTCTCTCTCAAAAAAAAAAAAAAAAAGAAAGAAAGAAAGAAAGAGAATAAATTGAAGATTCTCCTAACATACAACTAACCGTTAACCGTTCTTAGATATACAGATCTGTGGCCCTTAGAACATTCACAGGTTATTCCACTGTTACCCCTGTCTAGTTTCAGGACATTTTCCATCTCCCCAAAAGGAAACCCCATGCCTATTTTTTTTAAGATTTATTTATTTATTTGAGAGAGAGAGAGCGAGAGAGCAAGCACATGAGCAGGGACAGAGGCAGAGGGAGAGGGAGAAGCATGCTCCCGGCTGAGCAGGGAGCCTGACACAGGGCTCAATCCCAGGACCCCGAGATCATGATCTGATCTGAAACCCAGGAGTCAGACACTCAACCAACTGAGCCACCCAGGCACCCCGAAACCTCCTGCCTATTAAGCAGCCTTTCCCCATTCTCCCTTCTCCTCAAGCCTGGCAACCACGAATCTGCTTTCTGTCTTTATAGTTTGACCTATTCTGAATGTTTTGTGGAAATGAAATCATACAATAAGTGACTTTCTGTGTCTGGCTTTGTGTGGAGCTAACTCACAGCCTGCCCCCCATGGAAGAGCTCTTCTGGCTGTGAGGGGAGATCCCAAGGCCCTCTAAGAATGGCATTCATCTGAGTGGACTCTGCTCTGTGGGCGTCCCGCTGCCTGGGCCGAACGTCAGGTCAGTGTGTGTGAGGGGCACCACCAGCCTCCTCCCGGAGAGTTTCTCTGCCGCAAGAGAAGAAGGGCAAGGATTGAGGGAGTGTGCAGCTTGCTGAATCTCCCTCCTGTCTTCCTCCCACCATGGACCCCCACTGTCTTGTGGAAGGGGCGTTCTTTTGCTTCTCTGCAGGTCCTCGCCATGGCATAGATTTTATCTGTGTGTGTGTGTGTGTGTGTGTGTGTGTGTGTGTGTGTGAAACCCAGTGTTCCTTCCTGGGATGATTTGATTGATGTATGCACTGGAAACATCTTTAATAATTTAATGCCTGCTTCAAAGGAGATTACACCAAAAGCACATTGCTTTTCATTTATTCATTACAGATCCGTCATAGCAGATTTTTTTTTTTTTTTTTTTTTGGCCTGAGTTGTAGTGTCGTAGTAATAATAAATTGTGTTCTACACTGTGGATGTTTTAAAGCATTATAAACCTTTAAACTCCTGTTACTGTCTTATTTAAATTGATCCAGGGCGCCTGGGTGGCTCAGTTGGTTAAGTGACTGCCTTCGGCTCAGGTCATGATCCTGGAGTCCCTGGATCGAGTCCCGCATCGGGCTCCCTGCTCGGCAGGGAGTCTGCTTCTCCCTCTGACCCTCCTCCCTCTCATGCTCTCTGTCTCTCATTCTCTCTCTCTCAAATAAATAAAATCTTTTAAATAAATAAATAAATAAATAAATTGATCCAGTTGGTAGCATAGCACCTTAATCTTGCATTTCGTAAAGCTGAGCTAACCCGACGCGGCTTCCTGTGATGACGGTGAGGTAACCATGGTGGGAAAGCACAATAGACCGAATGGGATGCAAGAGTAATACTGCGTGTTCACGGCGGCGCCCACAGTGGTGGGGAGAACAGAACCTGCGTTCAGGGCTGGGCGACTCCCTCCTTGGAGAGAGGTTAGGGTCTCTCCCAGCTGCCTGCCTGAAAAGAAGAAAAAAAATGTATATGTGTTTGGGAATTGGGAGTGAAGAAAAAGGGTACGATGAGAAACACAAAACTAAAAACTAAAAGCCAACTCATACCCGTTTTGCCACATTTCGGTATACGTCCAGATTTCAGGAAGGGAAAACAGACTTCTGTTGACGCAGAAGTAGTCACCTTACCAGACGTCAGTACGTTCTTGTAATACGTTCTCAGAGAGACAAGAAACAGGTCTACATTCCTAAATGATCACAGCAAATTTGGGGTTTTCTCTGTTATTATCATTCAGTGTTTTTTATTATAAAATTCTGTATAACTTCTCTTTAAAACCAAAACCGAATGTTGCTCCGAATAGGGCGAGTTAGGTGCACTAACAGTTTCTAGCAGGGTGATACACAATTATCCAATTCTCAGAAATAGTCTAAAAAGAACTCCGCTTCTGGTGGCCATCAGTGCTGTAGTGTTTCCGGAGTTCTGTTATGTAATGCTTCGGGGACTCTGCCTAGCCATCTTTATAACGTTCCCTCGCTGGGTCACACCAGAAGTCTTTAGTAGAAATCCAGAAATGTTTTGTTCTCAGGTCGGTAATTCTTTCAGTGTTAAAAGCAATGCTGCATATTGCGGGGTCACACCTCCTGGCTGTTGGAAGGACACTCGAGCGTGAAGTAGAAGCTTCTCATGGTATTTCTTTAAGGAAGGACACCGGGGCTTGGGGGCAAACTCTCGCCCGGGGTTCAAATCCTCGCCTTGCGTGGTCGCCGCCGCGTGATGCTGAAGGCGTTGCGTGGTTTCTCCTTTTCCTGATGTGTGTGCGGGACATAAGAGATGTACTTTGCAGGGTTGTTGGGAGGGTTTCACGAAACGATGAGCACGTAAGCGCAGAGCATGACACTCAGCACCGACGGGAGCCGGGGGATCCGTGGATGGACCCCACCTGCACACAGCATTCCCGCAGGCTTGCATCGGTTGCCATGACCGAGACCGGGTGGCAGGCTGCCGCACCCGCCACGAAAGGTCGCCTTCCTGACCCACATGCTGGGCACTTTTCTCCTCGGGCCATATTACAGTGTGCCCTGTGACTGCCCAGCTCTGAGTTCCTTGATTCCTGTCCTATTTGTCCCTGAATGTCTAGCATCCAGAGTCCTGCTCAGCACAGATGGGTACTCCAGGCCCATTCATGAATCACAGTGACCGAGCCTTCCACATGTCTTTTAGGGTCACACAGTGAGTCTCCCCCCACGTCCTTCAGAGTCCCTAAGAAAGGAGCTTGCGATCTCTGGGCTTGAGACCCCCCAGCCTTTTCTTGGCCTCTCATGACATGTGAGTAGGAAGCTGCCCACAGTGATTCTGAGTTGGCTCCTTGTTCTAGCTCTTTCCCATCTGCGGTCCCCTCTCTGCCCTAGGGTCCAATTGAGGAAGCCCCCTCAAAGCCCTTGCTGCTCAGGGGTGCATCCACACCACCTTTGGCCCCAGATATTTCCTCTGCCCTGTTTTCATGATGACAGCGCCTGTCTTCTTGCTCAGCAGACTCTTCCTTGGCTTATGAGTGTTCTCTGTAGAGAGAGTGGGACAGGGGTGTGGGCATGTGAGCATACTGTTTTGCCTCTTGGAAGTTGGAGGTTTTTCTCACCTTCATTCATTTCAGTCTTATACATCCTTCCCAAGCATTGTGGGCTCCAATTCATAAATCTTTGTCTTTTCTCTTGGCACCATCTGGCAGATCCACCCCCATACGTGCCCACTTCTGTCCAGCATTTGGCCTTCCCAAGGGCCTCACCCTGGGCAGCAAGCTTAGGGATCGCAGGGGCCCCACACTGTTTGACATTAAGCATCTGAATGGAAATGTGGAAGACCCAGCCTCGCTTGTACAATGATTTAAGCTGCATGATGGCAAACGCCATGGTTATTGGAATATCTTAAGAACAACTAATTTTTTTTCTTTCATTTTTTTAAAAGTGTATCTTTGATACCATGCGGTCAAAACTGAGACTCTATTTTGGGCAGAATTTAAGACTTCACGGTTCAACTCTTTTCCTCTTTAAAATAATGTTGTGTGGAGTTTTGCCCTGAACTTTTGGTTCCACTCTGTTTCGTTTTTTTTTTTTTTTTTTTTTTCTTTCCTTCCAAAAATGGAGAGTATTACATTAACTCTTACAAGAAGACCATTAAGACCTCATAACAAGCATCTGAGCAGTTTGAGGAGAATGGACTTCCAGAGCTGGAAGTGGGGGCGGTCAGGGTGAATTGCATCTCAGACCTTCATTTTACAGGTGCTGGAGGACCATGTGACCTGTCCAGTGTCAACCAGAAAGAGGCAGGTCTAGGGTCCTAACTTAGAATAAATCCTGTGTTCTTTCTATACTATACTTTAAAAGAAAAGCTGTTATTTTATTGCAGGCAGTGAAGAATCTAAGGGCTCCAGGACAGAGCGTGTCCTACAAATGGGAAGCGACTCTAGTGTTTTCTTAGGATGTGATGTACCAGATACAGTGGTTGACACTGCATGTAACTTCTCTCATTCATTCCCCCCGGATGTTTTATTATATTCTCATGTTACAAGTGGGGACTCTTCTCATGTTACAAGCAGTGAGGTGACAGCCAGTAAGTGCCTGGCCAGGGCTTGAACCCGGGCTATTCTCCAAAGTCTTGGCTCTGGAAGTCGGCCTCCTGCTGTCTTTTAAATCAGATTTACATGTATCCAAATAACTTGGAAAACGACTAATTTGAGCTCATAAATTCTGAGCACTTCTCATTTTTATAGAAGGGACGTAGGGTTTCTTGGCCTTGGACCTGCACGACCGTGTTTGTGTTCTGAGATACACTGTGAGCCCCCAGGCATTGCGTGGGCAGAGGTCCACATTTGGTGCTAGAAGGTCTGGCTTCACGGCCTGGTACCACCACCTTTGCCCTCTTTCTCTATCTAGAGATCTAAATACACACCAGGCAGTCACGATGAGGAGGATGACTTCTCCACAGAGACTTTTTTTTAACCTCCTCCTCTGGGCCGGACGCTCTGCTCTATATTGCCCAAAGGCCCTGCAGTCTGGCCTCGTCTCTGCCTCGGGGCTTATGAGCACCGGTCCTGGAGTCACACGCCTCGGTCCAGGCCTGGCTGTCCACTTCCATGCAGCGGGATCTTGGGCTAGATATTTGGTCTCTTTGTACCTTAGTTTTCTCACCTGTAAAAGGGGAATAATACCAACCTCACGGGATTGTTGTGAGGAGCAAATGAGGAAAAATCCCTGTGAAGAGTGCGTTCAGTAGGTACTCAGGAAAGGTTAGCACATTATCTGCTGCAGAGCACTACACACGTGTGAGGAAGTTTTACGTGATTGTAGTATAATCATCATCACGTCGTTATAACGTGCAGTGGAAAATCTCTGTTGCCCTGCTTACTTTTATCCATTATTCATTCTGACCCACCAGAGACCAGCGGAAATAGTAGATGAGGAAGAAGACGGAGAAAAAGCAAACAAGAATGCAGAGCAGAAAGAAGATTTTTCGGGAATGAATGGTGAAGTTGAAGACGGAGGAGAGAAGGAGGCTACAGATGCCTCCGAGCAAGTTGAGGGGGTCCCAGATCACAGCGAGGAGCAGGCGGTTCCCGCCCGCGTTAACGGAGGCACCGATGAAGAAAATGGCGAGGAGCTGGATCAGGTTAATACTGAGCCTCAGGAGGAAGTGGATGAGGAAGTAAAGTCGCAAGGAGCTGGCAGTGGACAAGATGAGGTATTTCTACTGCTTTTGCTCACTTGTGTTCATGTGTGAATGCGTGTGTGGTGCACATGCCCATGCACTTAGGGAATTATTCAAGCACTTAAGAGTTGCGTTGAAACCACTTACTGTTGAGCAGGGAAGGACTCAATACCATTTACTTGACTATATTATTTCAGGCACTTAAAAGTATGGTCATCCACCTGTCAGAGAATCCACGCATTGTCCTGTCATCCATCCATCCACACACTCATCCATCCGTCCACCCATCCACCCACTAATCACCCAGCCATCCATCCATCTGTCCATTCATCCATCCATCTACCCACCCACCCACCCATCCATCCATCCATCCATCCATCCATCCATCCATCCATCCATCCATCCCTTATCTCATTCTACAGAGTTTGCAGAGGCTCCTGAGAATGTATATAACAAATATACACAAATAAAAATAATTTAATATCAGGGAAGGTACAGACAAGAAATGAACATTAAGGCCATGAGATCTAGACATGAAAGAAAGAACATCCCCTTTGTCATGGGTGACTTCTTTGTACTCTGGAGATGTTAAAGTTTCACTTGTTTAGTCCACATTAAATGATTTAACTGAATTAAGCATTCGATGCACCAGGCATTTAATAAGATATGGTTTTATTTGTTATACAGAGAGGGTAAGGAATTACATGGTAAAGCCTCCTTCTAGCCTGTTTTCCCACCAGGGGCCCTGCAGCAGGATAGTCTCACATGCAGGCATTCTTCCAGAGGATGGATGGTTAAACTAGAGACTGATGAATAGGCTCAAGTTCAACGTCATAGTGTAAGAGGTAGCCACAGCCTTCTTCCCGTCCTTGAGAATGAAGCCTTCCTGTCTACCCCTCTGGTCGGGGTCCACCTCCCTCAGGCTGTAACCTCAAGTGGGCCTTGCTGTCTTCATTCCTGACACCCAGTGTCATGAGTGTGGTTTTCTTGATGATTTATTATTGACTCATCTGTTCTATTTTGTTTAGGGGGGATCAAATTTAGTAATGGTAAAATAGCAAAACCTTCTTGTGGCCAGGTTTTAATAACCAGCACAGAGTTGTCTGTAATCTGTTGTCTGGTTTATATGAAAACATTCTCAACATCTAAGTGAAAACACTCAGTGTGTCTCCTGTTTCATCTTTCCTCAAGGTGAGGGAATCACAGTTGTAGTCAGCCAGAAATTCCCCATATGCCATTCTACCTAGTTACTGAAAGTGAGCGAAAATTCGTATCCTGAAGTTGTTTGTAGCTAAAATTAGAAAAGGAAATCAGTCCACTACATGATTCCCTTTCCCTCAATAAGGAAACAAAATGAACTTCTCAAGGAACACACACACACACACACACACACACACACACACTTTCTCAAGGGAGGCACTATGGTTTATCTGGGGGTATCATCTGGAAAGCACAGTAATGTAGAGGACAGTGTCCTCGTTGTCATGATATGGTAACTACAAGAGTCGGCTTCATGAAACCCTTCGCTATCGTTGCCTTTGATGAACGTCTACAGCATGAAATCAAAGTGCAGATCCTATGTGGGACCCCGGTCATAAGATCCAAGTATGTACTCTCCCAGTGCTCTAGGTTTTAATTCAGTTTTGTAACCTGAAACAGTTGTACAGAAATGAAGGGATTGCCTATCTTTCCATTCTGTAAATTTAACTTTTAAAACTAGGCCCCTTATAAGAATCGGGTCTCAGTCAAGATCAAGGTCATATAATGTGAAGTACAGGTCTTCTGGGGATGTACTGATGGTGAATCTAAACTTGTGGGGTTGCAAATGAACAAGTACCTGCTATGTGATGAGTTAGGGATGTTAATCCTGCAAATGCCGAAGCAGAGCAGTCACCCACAGAGAGACTGAATCTTACTTGACTCATCTCTCTTCTAATGGCAAGGCATCTTGTTTTCATTCTCCCTCCGTTGCTCATTCAGGGACATTTGAAGCGTATCAAATATGCGAAAAACAAGATCCATAGGAATCCTAAATTATACATTAAAAATTAACTTTTTCAAAAGGATCGTTTACTTCTAGAACGACTAAGGGTTCAGTTTGTCGTGAAACATTTTGTGCCCTGCAGCCATTCTTAGGCACAGGGTACTGGGATGACAGGAAGACAGCAGGGAGCACGGGAGAAACACGCCACAAGCGACGGACATCGATTGAGCTCGTGCTCCATTTGAGACACTTCCAGAGACGACAATGTGAAATAAGAGTCCCAGTATTTTTTTGTTTTCATTTTTAGAGCATTAATTATGGCTGTAGGGGCAGGGGCCTTGGAACTAGTCCTCCTGTCCCCACTGGGGTGGCCCTTAGGAGGGCCATGGAGCCTCCAGCCTTCCATGGAGCAGAGTTTGAAAACCAGCGAATTCTAATCCCATCCCCTTGGATTTCAGTCTAGTGGGAGAAGGCCATGTTGTAAATGAGACAAGATCCTTAATACCATAAAAGAAGTCCAAGCACAGGGATGCACATGCCATTGGAGAAATCCTGCCTCTGTACTTGGTTTCCTTCCTGCCCTTATCTGTCTGATACTTGAGGGTACCTGGTACCATATTCACAAGGAATTTGTGAGCTCTAACTAACGGAAAAACAACTGGTATGGGGCTGGGTTAATGTGACATGAGGTAGAATTGCTGTACTTTTCTCTTTTCTCTGAAAATGCTGAAATGAAAAGTATAAATATGCTGTTGAAAAGAAAAACTTAAAGTGAAATCAAGAAAAAAAAATTGAGGGATGCGTGGGTGGCTCAGTCGGTTAAGCATCTGCCTTCGGCTCAGGTCATGATCCCAGGGTCCTGGGATTGAGTCCCACATGGGAGCTTGCTTCTCCCTCTGCTTCTTCCCCTGCTTGTGCTCTCTCTCCTTTTCTCTCTCTCTGACAAATAAATAACGTCTTTAAAAAGAAAAAAGAAAAAGAAAAAAAAAATTGAGAAAAATAAAGCCTGCAGCACAAGCAATGAGTCTGTGCTCTTATGGTCCCAGGTAGGGCTTTTGTGCAAGTAAGGTATTGAGGATGGCATGTCCACTGGGTCATGATCAACTAGAACACAAAAGGGACGGGCCCAGGGAACTATTTTTAGTTGAATATTTATATGATTACCTGAAATACGGAGTCATTTTTTTTCCTTGTGAATTTTATGACCTTTGGGACTAAAGAGCTAAGTATCTTTGTTTTGGTATCTTTTCTTCCAGGCTGACTTAGACCCTCAAAGACCACCAAGACCAGAAGTAAAAATCACGAGTCCACAAGAAAATGAGAACAACGAACAAAACAAGGACTATGCTGTGGTAGCATAGATAATCTTTAAAAAAGAGAGTATATTGATTATCAGGAAAATGAAGGGTTATAATACTTGAATAATAAGGATGTAGTTACTGCTGAACATAATGTGACAATATTGAATACTACCTATGGGATTCTAAGACTAGAGGCTTAATGGAAAGATTAGATAATTTTGAGTAGCTACTAAAGGAGAGTGGCTTCTTTTCATGGGATGTATTTGTAAAAGTCATTTAGAAAAATTAAGTAAGAGGGACGGAGGGACAGTTGCACAGGATGACAATTGGCCACTTGTCTTGGTAAGCGATGAAAAAGGATAGGATCACATCTTGTCCATAAATTTAGAAGTGAGGTTATTTAATGGGAGCTTATTCTAAAGCACTTATCTAGGAAGGCATAGAATTTTAAAGAGATAATAATAGGAAAGCATGTACTTTTTTTTAAAAGCAATAAACTCTTGAATAAACAAATTATAATTTAGTTTCAGAGACGGCAGTAGATTGAAATGTTTCCTTGACTTGTTGATATTCTTTCCTTTCTTCCTCCTTATCCCAAATCCATCTCACGCAAATTAAAAAGAGCACATTTTGGAAGGAGGAAGTCTCCATTCAGTGTGTTAGTGATTCATCTGGGCACCCCCCTGTCCCTCAAGTGCTTCAGGTTTTCATCCTCATGGCTTCAATGATACGCTCAGGAAGGAATTTTACCATGGAACACCCAATTATAGTCACAGCCTGGCTGGAGAATTTGCAAGTTCTGATATCCTCTGGACTTTGATGGATCTAGTCTACCTTCACCAATAATGCCTATCTCTTCTCCATCACGTTACTCTGTTAGAAAACTCAATATTGGCTAGTCTAAAGATCGAATTCTCTCCAGATTTTTATAAAAGAACAACAACAACAAAAACCCAAGACTGCATTTGACTTGTTTTTTGCCTTATTTCTATTAGGATTAGCCTTGTCATATTTTTGCCCCTAGGGATATCAGCAAATGTCTATTTTAATGGCCAGTTATATTTAGACTTTCAAGCAGATTCCTTCCTATATAATTAGAAGCCCTCTGATAGAAACTGTTGAAAAATGTTTAAATTGTCATGATGAAACCAGTTTCTTATTACAATTTTGTGGGCTAATTAAATGAACTCACAATGGCCTTGTTAGGTGTATATGGGGAAAACATAACTGTATTAGTTTTCTGAGTTTTTAAGAGATGATGCAGGTCTTCCTTAAATATAGAAATAATCTATTTTTCTCGTATTGAAGAATATTTTTGTTAATTATGTAGATGTTATAAATTTGAAAGGAAACTTCTAGTGCTTTTGTAGAATTCATTATTAATCATAAGGTTAAAAGATTTTCTTCCCCTTCAGGTTTCATAACCAACCATTTGGAATAAAGGTAGTTATATCAAGCACTTAATAATACTACAGAAAATGAATGTATTTTTTTTCCTAGCAGCTATTTTAATATTTTCTATAAATAAGAAACATAAACGGAGACTACAACGTAACAGTATTGGAAAGAGATGGTGATATAAGGGTATATTGATCTGGGCGGATGAATTGTGAATGGGTATTCTATATTTCTGGTATAAAATCTAGATTGTGCTTATTACAGGTAGGCTTATTTTTTTCAAAGGGGACAATATCAAACGCTGTAAACTACAAGCAACAATCTTGTGTTGCTAGGGAGATAGGCTAGCTGGTTTTTTGATATTAAATTCCCATGCCATTATTGGGCCTGGGGTTAATGATGTTCAATAGTTTATAGAAATCAGGAATGAAATGCAAGAAATTATAACTAATTATCAGGGTGATTCTTTCACTCTTCTTCCTTTAATGAGTTTCTCTTTTTTCTTTCTTTAAAAGAGATCTTGTATTTTTTTTTTTTTCTAATGTTCCTCATTATACTATAGAGCTTAGGTTTTCAGGACCTTTTTAAGAGTCATCTCAGTAATTCCAATGTTGTTTTACATGAACAACAAAATATACAAACACTTCAGGAAGATGACAGGCCACAGTTAACTCTAGCAAAAAATGGAAAAAATCGGGATATAATTCTTCTCTTGGATGTGCATATTTTACCACCTGTTGACAAGACATATTGTGACCTATCTTGAGGGGATGAACAACAACTCATCACCTTAAAACTGTAAACATATACTACTAAAAAAAAAGAATGAAATATGTTGTCTAACCAAGGAAAACATCATTCACAGAGAATGGGAAGCGTGAACATCATTTTGAGGATGACATTGGTACGAAGAAGGAAAGCTGATTCACCCCCCATGTGTGGATGTGTTCTCTGTGGGAGTCGTGGTCTCCGTGGCAGGCTAGCTGCACCAGTTAAGCTGGACTCACGGACAGATCTGGGGAGCATTTATGTGAGTGAGCAGAAGAGATCTTGGTCAGGCTGCAAGGATTGTTTCCAGCAGAGAGGATGCTGTGACAAACTCACGTAGCTCTGATGTGCTAGCCAGTGGAATGCTTCTCTATGTCAGCTCTTGGTGAGGCTGTGGGTACAGACCCCCTCGTTCTAGTTTTATGGAACTCATTTCTCAAGCTTAATTGGATTGTAAGACATTCGTAAACAACTGGTTTCTTAGTTGAATTGGAACATTAGAGTTTTGCAGAGCAAAATACAGATTTTTAGCTAACGTCATTTTCATGCTAAGGACATCATCTCGCTCAGTAGCTTCTGTTCAATATCTGTTGAGCATCCATGGATTTCTAGTTACACAGCATGATATTATGGCCATGTGATAACTTTTTACTCATTGTTTTTCTCTATAGCCAGAGAATGACTTTCCCCTTATTAAGACATTGCTTTTCCCCTTATGTGTCCTGGGGAATATTCAAATGCCAGACTCACAGGAAGAACATGATACTCTTATGCCTCCCGTTTTATTCTGAGAGTGTTGGTTCCTGCTATGGTCTGTAAAGACAGAACCATCCCATCTCTATGTGGCTCAGAGTCCATTAGATAGCTCTGTGGGCTCACAGTTTTGAAGCCATACTAATGTGAACTTATTCATGCTAGCTTTTCCAGTGTATAGCTCATAAACCAACATCCTGGAAAATTTTGGTAAATGACCTATCTTACACACAAAGAATAAAGTTCATTTACCTAGGAAACATCTGTGTATTCAGAATTGTGGCCACAGAACATCAGGAAGGCTTCTTTGTGTTATTAACTGACTCTCCTAAAGAATTAGCTCTGTCCTTTCACTTTTGCTCAATAAGTAGCAACGCAAAATTTTTAAAAGCAGATTAAATTACTAAAGAGAAAGCATCCCATGTGAACTGTTGCCAATCTGAACAGAAAGAGAATATATAGATATTCACATATACATATCAAATACTTCTAAAGATGCACTCACACACTTTATTGAATGGGCCTCCTCAGGCCCTGCATTATTAACAGACTCTTAAAAGACTCTCTTTGAGAGAAGCAATGTGTAAAGAGAGGAAATGCTAAGAAATGATCTATATCATGGTGCTTTAAAAATTGTTTCCTGTAGGATTTAAAAGATTTAAAATTTTCAAAGTAAGAAAGCTACCGGAATTCTAATGAAAAACTTATTCTATGAAGGGGTGATTGCAGATAGATCGGTCATCGTGTTTTCCTGACCTAACGACAGAGTACAGTCTCTTACTTCTTTGTTACCGGACTTAACTACCATATGCGTTAGATGCAGAATATTTCACACCAACAGAGACTCTGTCAAAAGGTTATCACTGTTGGTGAATATATGTACGTGATTTACAGCAATGCATAGAGGACTCTCTTTGGTACCAAGTAGTGAGGTGCACTACAAATAGAATACAAGGCTGACTTACTGTTCTGCCACTTTATCTATAATGTTCTAATTCAGTGCAGAAGCTTTGTAGTGTCCTTGAGCAACTGTCATGTCCTGGAGTGGTAACACTTTCTTGTTTTCTTTTTCCTTTTTTTTTAAGGTTAGTCTGTTTTTCTAAGGTGACAAGCACGTGCAGTTCTTTGTTATTAAATATCAATCTTGTAAATACTCTAAGATTCTTGCTTTCCAGAAATTATCCCAGTATGGAAATGGGTCTGATTTTTGTTCTTACCACATAAAATTTGCGTATTTCCTACCATGAAGTCTAAGTGACTCAGAGAGAGCATGAAAGTGTGTCCCCACATGTCGACAAAGAAGGAAAACTCACTTTGGAAGAGGCATGACATCCTGTAAAATATGGGGAATTAGGAAGGGATTTTAAAATGTCTGGATGACCGTAAAGCATTTGTAAAATCAGGAGGTGAGTAATGGAGCTCCGTTGACTTGAGCCAACAACAGACTTAGCTTCAGTCTACAAATGGGACCACATGAATTCTCTGTAGTTTCTCTGTAGTTGATCAGTTTAAACCACACAGTCTAATTGAGTGACCGAGTTATTGCCGCAAATGTCATGGCAAGTGGGAGGAGGGAATGACCAGAGTCCGTATCCGAAGAAGTTTGGAGAAAACTCACCCTGGTTTTTGCTTCGCTGCTTCTTTTGTGCCTTAAATCCTTACTATGGACAATGATAATGGGTGATTATTGATGTAAGTAAAAGTTAAGTTGTGCTTATCATTTTTATGTGATTTATGTTTAGAACTTCTCTTTGTAAGGAAAATTATTTGTGCTTTGATCAAACTGAGCATTAGTTTTTTTTTTAAATTTCTGTATCAGTGCTCATTCTGAAATATGAAAGTTTACTGTATCTCTTGAGTAAATAGATCTTTGTTTTACTTAACTAAAATGTGTCTGGCTGTTTTATTGTTTGTTTACAATGTTGTGTGATTATATTTCATTTACCAATTCTCTGCATGACGTTTTTCACAAATGCAGTAGAAACTTTTTGATTTAAACCATGTGGAAATTCAACACACCAAACAATACTTCTGTTTCTATTTGGCATGGATATTAAGCTTCATTATGTAAAGAAAAATTGTTTACATCTTCATATACATGTTGTTTAGTTGATGAAATTTTCAGGTATATTAAAAAACATTGTTTTTTCTTTTATGAAATGGTATTAGGGAAACACAGGTCCAAAGTTTTTGTTATGTGATAAATAAAGATATCTTTAAAAACAGAACAAATTGCCCAACTTAACACATATTTTGTGTAGATATGGATATGGGAATAAACTTACAATTGGTTTTTAAACTTACAGTTTTACAAAGAGTTTAGCTAAAATTCGGCTTCCGATTGTGGGCGAGTCACCTGCTTTCATTCTACTGAATTAAAGTCATTTTATGCTTTCCGTTCATGTTTGAGAAACAAAGGTCGTTAAGGACGAGCCCTCTTGATACGTAATAACAAAATATGTGGGTTGAGGTACACAGCTGAGCATAATACCTCTTGAGCAGTTGACCCAAGTATCTTTGTTATTCTATGAGAGTGAAAAAGGAAACCTCACCAATAAAGAAGGCATCTGGATTGCCGAAGTCAAATCTTACACACTTCCTACAACCAACGATTGTCATTTCTACAAGGTATTGTAAAGCAACTAGCCATGCACTGCTTATAAAATTCTTATTTATGAGAATAAACATACAGCTTTTCTGCAGGTTTCCAAGTGTTTCCCCCCCTCCCCCAATGGGACCTTAATCTCTTGAATGTCTGTTAGGATCTCTCAAATGCCCTCACAAACTCAATCTTCCATTAAAGAGACAAATGATGCAGAGACATCCTGCACTTCTCTTTCCATTTGTTATTGGTTTCATAATAACAAAAATGATTTTAAAATGCAAAACAAAAACAATACACATCAGGTTTAAGACTCGAGGCGATGCCCCTTGGTTTTACTGTATTTGTTCTTTGTGGATACAGAGAAGCGTGAGGATTACTGTGGTTCTCCCCTGACTCTGGCTGCTAATTTATTGGTTTGTCTTCCTTCTCTTTGAATCTTTGTGGTTTCCCTGAGCAACCTCACATGCAGTCATGATCTTAACAGTCACCTCTGTACTTGTGACTCCCAGATCTGGGTCTCCAGGGCAGGTGTCTTCTGCATGGGAGCTCCAGACCTGGGCATACAACTCTCAGTTGGGATACCCCATAGTTGCCTCAAACCCAAACGTTCCATTTTCTTGAAAATATATTTATTTTTAATTTTTTTTATTCCTGCGAGTGGCCAGCAGGGCAGGGAAGCAGAACCAACATGTTTCTTTCTCTTTTAAGTTTTTATTTTAATTCCAGGATATTAACATTCAGTGTTGTATTAGTTTCAGCTGTACAACATATTGATTTGACATTGGTATATATTATGACATGCCTACCGCAGTAAGCGTAGTTACCCTCTGTCGCCGTACAAAGTTTTAACAGTATTATTGACTGTATTCCCTATGCTTTACTTTACATCTCATTAGCACCATTTATTGAACATGCTGTCTTTTCCCCCATCGATTGGTAGTGGGAACGATACCAAGTTCCCATGTGTTTTAGGGACTTTCTTGGGTCAAGATTGGAGGAGAATACTATTATGGACTGAATTATCTTCCCCCCGCCCCGAATTTGTATGTGGAAATCTCCGACCCCAATGTGACTGTATTTGGAGATAGGGTCCTCATGGAGGAGGTCATAAGGGTGGGGCCTAAACCTGCAGGACAGGTGTCCTTACAAGAAGAGAAGAGACGTGAGTTTCTGCTCCCGGCTTGCACACACACAGGAAGGGACAAGTGAGGACACAGCGAGAAGGCAATTCTCTACAAGCCAGCCCTCCATTTGCCTCTCCAGAAACCAGATCCGCCAGCACCTTGATTAAGGACTTCTACCTCCAGAATGGCGAGAAAATAAGTGTCTGTTGTTGAAGCCACCCCATCCGTTGTGTCTTGTTATGGCAACCAAACAGAAGAACACAGATCCCTTCTTGCTGGGTCCTGAATTATGTAATAGGATTTTTTTTTTTTTGTCAGTGAATATACAGGAGAAAATACTAGTTTAGAACTTTTATTTTCAACAAATTCTCTTTATACTCAAGATAACATTAATTTTGTATCCTATATTATCCACATTTGTTTTCTAGGCTCCTGCTAATGAGCCCCCTTCCTTAGAAGAGTATGAGAGGCTACCTCAGTGGAGACGTGGATCCAAGGAGGCTCTGCCCAGGGTCAAGCTCCCCACAGAGAGTCTGGATGCTGCTTCTCCACCCATGTGGTGACTATTCTTTTCTTTTATATCCAGGATGGTTGACAAGAGTGAGATACAATGGAAAACATGTCTCATCTAAGGTACTGAAAGGCAGGGTTCCTCTCTAATTAAAAAAAAAAAAAAAGAGCAAGCATGCAAAAATGGTCACGACAATGTGCTAATTAAAAAGGCATGCTTGAAGCCTTCCCTTTCCCAAAACTTTTAGATATGATCTCTCTCTCTCTCTCACTTTTTTTTTTTTTTTAAATATGTGATCTCTTGGGACAGGAATCTCTTGGGTCCAAGTCTTGGAGGTTCCTAGCTCTTCTTGTGATCGTGTATTAAATTCTTGTGTTCATAGATGAAGGAAGCATGTTTGTGACAAATAGCCTATTTGTCTATTTATAGAGGAGGATCTGTCCATAGATTGTCTGGCCTCATGTTCTGCTTCCCCTCTGTTCTGTTGAGCTCCTTATGCTGAAACTTCATTTTTAAATAATATAGCTTTATAATAAGAAGGGATGTTTGGTTGCATGAACCCCCCAACTCCATTCAAAACTATCTTGGCTCTTTATTGTTTCGTAGACATTTATAGGCTAAACTTGTCAGGATCCATGAAAAGCTCTGTTGAGAGTTTCATTAAAACTGCATAGGGTGATGGGTATTAAAGAGGGCACATACTGCATGGAGCACTGGGTGTTATACACAAACAATGAATCATGGAACACTACATCAAAAACTAATGATGTAATGTATGGTGATTAACATAACATAATAAAAAAACTGCATAGATCTTTATAATATTGAGATAGCTATAAATTTGAAGCTTTCATTTATCCAGGACTTTAAAAAAAATCCCAAAACTTTCATACTTTTTACTGTAAAGGTCGTGAACATCTTTTAACATATTTATTCCCAGAGAGTTTATAGTTCTGTGGCTATTGGGAATTGAATAATTTTTTAAAGTTATGTTTTCCAATGATATATTTATGATATTGAGGGATGCCATTGATTTCTATAAATTGATTTTGTATTTAGCACCTTGCTGAACTCCCTTATTAAAAGTAGTTTGTAAGTTTCTGTGGGATTTTTAATGAAGACTATCATGCTGTGTGCAAAACTAACACTTATTCTTTTTCTGTTCCAATCCTAAAATATTTTTTTCTTTCCTATTCTTATTGAACTAGCTAGAGCCTCCATCACATCTTGAATAGAAGGGACAATAGTGGATATTTTTGTCTTTCCCTGATATTAAGGGAATGCTTCCGGTATTTAACATTAAATGTAACATTTGTTTATATTTTTGGTAGGTACCAAGTTAAATTTCTCCTTCACCTGTAGTTTCCTAAGAAGTTGTTTTATTTGCGAACTCTGAAAGGATGAGCTATGAGTGATTTTTATAAAACTCTGCATCTGTTAAGATTTTCATTCTTTTTTCCCTTTAGTTTTTTTTCAATGTTGTGAATTACCTTAGTTTTTTTACTAATGTTAAGCTGTTACTACCTTCTTTTTTTTTAATATATATATTTTTTATTTATTCACTTGAGACACAGAGATACAGAGAGAGAGAGAGCATGAGCAGGGGGAGAGGGAGAGGGAGAAGCAGGCTCCCCGCTGAGCCAGGACCCCGACGTGGGGCTCAATCCCAGGACCCTGAGATCATGACCTGAGCTGAAGGCAGACGCTGAACCATCTGAGCCACCCAAGCGTCCCATGTTACTACCTTCTTAGGACAAATAGTAACTGGTAATATGTACATGCATTTTTACACGTTGAGGGACTTGATTTGCTAATACTTAGGATTTGTATGTCTGTGTTTGTACATGGAATTGAGCTCTTTCGATTGAGTCTCATATGACCTTTTTCTGGTTTTCCTCTCAAGGATATAATTCCTTCCCAAAATAGGGAGGAGGGGTTTCCCTCCTTTTCTGGTTCACTAAACATTTTGCAGTTGTGGGTCAACTCTTTCTTGAGGGCTTGATTGCTTTTAAAACTGCCCGCGCCTTGTATCGTGTGTGTGTGTGTGTGTTTGAAGTTGTTTTGTTTTGTTTTTTAATTTAATTTCTTTAGTGGTTACATGCCTAATAGATTTTCTGTTTGTTGAGTCAAGTTGGCAATTTATATTTAGCTAGAAAATTGTTCATTTCCTTCATGTTTCAAGTTTGTTTGCCAAAGCTATTTATAGTATTCTTTTAAAACATTTTAAAACTCTTGTCTAAATGTTGTCATGTTCTCTCTTTTTTTGATTTCTAGGATTGTTTATATCTCCTTTTTCTTCCTTGTTCAGTATCACCAGATATTTGTTTTTATTAATGTTTTTTAAAAATACCCAATTTTCTGATTCTCTATACTCTTTTTCGGTTTCATTATTGCTCTCGATTCTTATCCCTCATATTTCCTTCCCTCTGTTTTCTGTGTGTTTTCCGTAACTCCTTAGGTCGAATGCCTTGCTAATCATATTTTAGGCTTGATTCATTTCTAATGTGTGCTTTTGAGGCTGTCCATCTACAAATATGTGCCATATTCCCTATAACCGCAAGTTCCAATATAAGTTATTTTTTATTGTCATTTGGCTCTAAATAGTTTTTGTAAGTTTCTCTATTTTCCTCACTGACTTCTGGGTCAGGGGCATGGGCAGGGGATGCTATTGGCACCCCATCCAGATCTTATTTTACTTGGCCAGTGCACCCATCCACCGAGGGCTTTGAGTGTTGACTTCCTCTGAAGAAGTCAAACAGAAACTGTCTTGCCCAGAAGGTCCCATTCTCACAGTGACGGCTTGCAGCCAATGACCGACTGATGTGGGAGGAAATAATGTGAGCCCCGCCGTCTCAAGATGACACCAACTCAATGGTACAGTTTGTGCTCCAGACCTCCCCGTGGGATCAGGCTACTTTTCTGCGGGGCTACTGTCTTTACTTTCCCCTCTGCCCTCTCCTCTTTCTCTCACTCTTCTTCTCCCTCCTTCTATCGATCATACAAGAGTCCTCATCTCAGTTTCTGCACCTAGAAGATACGACCTAAGACAGGGGTACCAGAATAGCATGGGCTTGGGAAATAGATTTTTCGGGTGGAATTTTGGAGGAGGAGCCCTCAGGAGTCAGACAGCAATGGGTGTCCCATGACTGGAGGTAGGTGGAGTTCTGATAGTCTCTGGGGTACTGGGTCATCTGTGGTAAGGTCGGAGGGCATGTAGGTGGAAGGGGTGTACTGGTTGGTGCAGTGTCTCTGGGATTTGAGAGGTACATGGGGGAAGTGGTTACACTAAGGAGGAAGGCTGGAATTAGGTTGCTCTTGCTAAGTGCTCTTTGAACACTGAAGAAAGGAAATGACATGTTCAGGTGTGTTAATCAGCAATTTAAAGCAGAGTGTGAAATTCCAAGGGCCTCATTGGCAGCATTTAAAAGAATTCTTTCCTACTATGTTCAGAGGCAGATAGAGCTGAAGACCAAACCCAGGACATAATGAGAGAAGAAGAAGTCAAATAAGGCTGAGTTGTCAGCCTAGAGAAGTGTCCTCTATGGCATTGCCAGGTCCTTAAATGGGGAAGGACTGGGAACCCAAGACCTGGTGTGGGACCATCAGGGTAGATGCAGTTGAGAACCTTGAACCTACTCTAGTTTCTCCTGAACCCTCTAGATCTGAAGAAATTACTCCCTCTCATTGGAAATTAGAGTCCCCCTTTGCTTGAATGCTATGCAGAGGTCTCATTCAAGGGCAGACCATTTACTAGATTGTGCTTCCCATCTTGCAAGAACCAGAATAACATGGCTGCATGGAGCCTGGGGATGTTGGGTCAAGTCGGGAAGAATATACAGCAGGATGGAGAGCTTGCCAACTTGGAGGCATGCTCTGGTGACACAAGATTGAATTCCCCAGCACAGGCCCGGGACACAGTACTAATATGCTACTGGGATCGCTCTTAGAAGACTGGAAAAAGCACTGGTTCCAATTAAATGAAATATAGGTGTCAGACAGTCATGGCAGGCTATGGAGGAAGAAATAAAAAAATACCTTGATGTGAGCACGCTAAAATAAGTCTCCTATGTAAGACATGAAAGTGTTAGGAGAGCTTGGAAGATACGCCACTTATGAAGGTGATGAATTTGCTGGTGAGCACCAGCATTTTTTAGAAGCTCAGCAGTAGCTATATTTTGTAGGCTAGAATGGATGGTAGGAGATGCTGTTACAGAACTGGGCTTTGTAGCAACAATAAAGATGATGGGATCCCAGAATAGCACTTAACCAAAGCAAAGCTGGAGTAATTACTGTTGTGGACAGCAGTATTGGATTGGCATCCACAGGACCCTGCCTTGCAGAATCCACAAGAATGGTCAATAGGATAGGTGTTCCTAAAGGCAAGATAGATGGGCAGCTAACAAGGATGTTGCTTAATATATATGACCAAATGGAGTAAAGAATGAGCAGAAGGCTGAAGTTAGTTGCCCCAATAAATGGCCACAATCCTTTGCCTGGTTTTCAGTCTGTGCTATTTTTTTAGTCCCAGAACCAATTAACTACAGAGGCTAGGTCCTCATGGAGAAGGACCCTGAAACACCATGACATGGGCAGTTTGGTAATTTCCTCACTCCTTCCCCAAAAGGAACTATAGACGTGTACTTGGATAACCATACATGGAAGAAAGGGATATGCCCAGTACTTTGAGCACTGTTGGATACAGGTTCCAAGTTGACACTGATTTTGGGGGACCCAAAGTGATATCCTGGCCTCCTCTATCATTGTAGAGACATAGGGGAGTCAGATCATACATGGAGTCCCAGCCAAGGTCCATATCACAGTGGGTCCACTAGGTACACAGACCCACCCAGGGTCATTTCCTCAGGCCCAAATAAATAATTAGAGTGACCATTTCCAACCCTCACCTTGATTCCTATGACCTGCAGAATAGGAGTTATTACAGAGGGAAAGGCCAAGAAACTTTCCCTGCAGGCCAAGAGAATAACTATCGCATGTTGAGAGAATGACAGAGATCAGTGCTATTCTTAAAAATTTAAAGGATGCAAGGGTGGTAGCCCCATTATATCGCCATTTAATTAACTAGGCCTGGCCACTGCAAATAGTAGCAATAATACAGTACCACCATGTAACAAATAGCTCCAATTCCAAAAGCTTGTTTCAGATGTAGTATCTTTATTAGAAAAGATTAACACAGCCTCTGGTACATGGTATGTACCTGTGTTGATCAGGCATATGTGTCCTCTTCAATACCCAATAAGAAGGAGAATCAATCTGCATTTCTATGGGCTGGTCAAGAGTAAACATTCGTGGTCTTACTAAAAGGCTATGTTATTTCTTTGGATATCCACACCACTGTTACAGCTCTTTTTTGGTGAGTGGTTGGCTGTATCTTATTTCATTCTTTTACTTTCAACCCCTCTGTGCCATTATAAAAGTATCTTTTGTCAATGGCATATAAGTGGATTTTTAAAAATTCAATCTATGAATTTTGTGCTTAAAAAGGGAATTTACTTCCTTTACATATATTTTTACTTCATTGTGTGATCTCATTTTGATATATCTATTTTTCATATTTATTTTGTTTCCTAATTCTAGAAAATTCTCAAAGAATTTCTGGAAAATTCTCAGTTTTACCATTTTAAATAATACCTTAGTTCCATTCTATATTTTCTGTCCTATAACTTTCCTTAGATATGTATTGGGCATTTAATTCATTTTCCAAGTCATGATCTTTCTTTATATTTTTACCCATTTATATTTTATGCTGCTTTATGGGTAATTACTTCAGATATTTCTTCAGTTCCCCAAATCTTTCCCTTTATAAAAAGATTTTATTTATTTATTCATGAGAGAGAGAGAGAGAGGCAGAGGCAGAGGGAGAAGCAGGCTCCCCGCGGAGCAGGGAGCCTGACTCAGGCTTGATCCCAGGACCCCAGGATCATGACCTGAGCTGAAGGCATAGGCTTAACCAACGAACCACCCAGCTGCCCCTCCCCACATCTTTCTTTAGCAGCATCTAACCTACTGGATTTTTTTTTTAAGATTAGTGACTATGGTTATAACATTTATTAATCTACATGCACTCAACATAGCATATAAATATATAAAGCAAATATTAACAGACTGAAGGAGAAGTAGGCAGCAATAAAATAACAGTAGGGGACTTTAATAACCCAGTCTCAACAACAGATAGATCAGCCAGCCAGAAAATCAACAAGAAAACAGCAGCTATGAACCATACTTTGAACCAAATGGAGCTAACAGACATACACAGAACATTCCATCCAAGAGAAGCAGAAATCACATTCTTCTCAAGTGTGCCTGGATCCTTCTCAGAATAGATGATATGTAGGGATATGTAGGCCACAAAACAAGTCTTAACAAATTTAAGAAGGTTGAAATCACATCAAGAATCTTTTCTGACTACAATGGTACAAAACTAGAAATTAGGAGGAAAAGTTGGAAAGTGCAAATGTATGTAGAAATGAAGCAGCACTGCTAAACAGCCAATGCATCAAATAATCAAAAGGGAAGTCAAAAAGTATCCTGAGACAAAGAAAATGGAAACACAACATACCAAAACTTATGGGATGCCGCAAAAGTAGTCCTGAGGGAATTTTACAATGATAAATGCTTACATTAAGAGAAAAGAAAGATCTCAAACAACCGAGCCTACACATCAAGGAACTAGGAAAAGGACAACAAAATAAGCCAAAAGTTAGCAAGAAGAAAGGAAATAACTGAGATTAGGGCAGAAATGAATGAAATACACTAGAAAGACAATAGGAAGATCAATGAAACTAAGAGCTGTTTTTGAAAATATAAACAAAATTGACAAACCTTTAACCAAATTAACCAAGAGAAAAGGAGAAACTCAAATAAGGTGGTAAAAGTGGAGATATTACAATTGGTATCACAGAAGTACAAAAGACTACTATGAACAATTATATGTCAACAAATTGGATTACTTGGAAGAAATAAATATAATCCTAGACACATATAATCTATCAAGACTGAATCCTGAAGAAATGGAAAATTTGAATAGATAAATAATGACTAAAGAGATTAAAGCAGTAATCAAAACTCTCTCAGCAAAGAAAAGTTGAGGACCAGATGGCTTCAGTGGTGAATTCTACTAAATATTTAAAGAAGAATTAATGCTAATCCTTCACAAACTCCTCCAAAACATTGAAGAAGAGGGAACACTCCCAAACTCATTTTATGAAGCTAGCATTACTCTCATACAAAAGCAAAATAAGGACAATACAAGAAAAGAAAATTGTAGGCCAATAATGTCTGGTGAACATATATGCAAAAATCCTCAACAAAAGAGCAGGAAACTGAATTCAACAATACATTAAAAGGATCACACACCTGATCGAGTAGGATTCATCCTTGTGATGCAAGGGTAGTTCAACATCTGCAAATCAACAAACACACACCACATTAACAGAATGAAGGGTAAAAACCATATGAACATGTCAATAGATACATAAAACACATTTGACAAAATTCAACATCCTTTGATAAAAACAACTTCAACAAATTATGTGTAGAAGGAATGCACCTCAACATAATAAAGGCCATCTATGACAAGCCCAAAGCTAACATCCTAATGGTGAAAAGCTGAAAGTTTTTCCTGTAAGACTAGCAGTGAGACAAGAGTGTTTACTTACCACTACTATTCAACATGGTACTAGAATTCTTAGAGCAATTAAACAAGAAAAAAAATAGGCATCCATATCAGAGAGGAAGAAGTAAAATTGTCACTGTTTGCAGGTAACATATCATAATTGAAAATCCTAAAGACTCCCGCAAAACACTGTTAGAATTAATAAATTCAGTAAAGTTGCAGGTTACAGAGCCAACATATAAAAATCAGTTGCGTTTATAAACATAAACAACAAACTATCTAGAAAAGAAATTAAGAAAATAATTCCACTTATAATAGCATCAAAAGAATAAACTACATAGGAATCAATTTAACCAAGGAGGTGAAAGATCTATACAATGAAAACTATAAGACTATGAAACTATAAGAAAGAAATCAAAGAAAACACAAGTGGAAAGCTATCCTATATTCATAGATAGGATAAAATTAATAGTTTAAATGTCAATCCTACCCAAAGCAGTCTACACATTCAGTGCAATCCCTATCAAAATTCTAATGGCATTTTCCCCCATAGAAATAGATAAAAGAATCCTAAGATTTGTATAGAACCACGAAAGACTCTGAATAGCTGAAGTGTTGAAAGAAGAATAAAGTTGGAGGCATTACACTTCCTGGTTTCAAACTATATTACAAAGTTGTAGTAATCAAAAGAGCTGGCATAAGAATAGACACATTGGCCGGTGGGATAGAATGGAGAGCCCAGAAATAGACCTATGCATATAGGGTCAACTAATCCTTACAAAGACACCAGGAATACTCAAAGAGAAAAGATGACCTCTTTAATAAATGGTCCTGGAAGAACTGGATATCCACATGCAGAAGAATGAAATTGGGCCCCTATCTTACGACACTCACAAAAGGTAACCTGGAATGGATTAAAGACTTAAATGTAAGACCTAAAACCATAAACCCTTAGCAGAACGCCTAGAAGAAAAAGCTCCTTGACATTGACATGACACTAATTTTTTGGATTTAACACCAAAAGCACAGGCAATAAAAGCAAAAAACAAGTGGACTACAAGTTAAAAAGCTTCTGCACAGAAAAAGAAACAACAAACAAAATGGAAAGGCAGGCTACGGAACTGGAGAAAATGTTTGCAAGCCATCTATCTGACATGCGGTTAATATCCAAAATACATAAGGAACTCATAAAACTAAATAGCAAAAAAACCCTAATAACCTTTTCTAAAAATGTGCAAAGAAACTGAATAGACATTTTCTCCAAGAACATATACAAATGGCTGACAGGTATATGAAAAGATGCTCAATATCACTAAGAATCAGGGAAATGGCAAAACTACCATAAGATAGCCCCTCAAATCTGTTAGGATGGCTGTTATCAAAAAGACAAGAGATAACACATGTTGGTGAGGATGTGTCCCTTGCACAGTATTGATGGGAATGTAAATGGGTGCAGCCATTATGGAAAACAGTATGGAGCCTCCTCAAAAGATTTCAAATAGTATTACCCTATGATCCGGCAATTGTACATCCAGAGAAAATGAAGTATCTCAGATACATGCACTCCCGTGTTCACTGCAGCATTATTCACATTAGCCAAGACATGGAAAAAAACTTAAGTGTCTGTCAATAGACAAATGGATAAAGAAAATGTAGTACCTAAATATAATGGAACATAGTTCAGTCACGAGAAAGAAGGAAATATTGCCATTTGTGCCAACATGGATGGACCTAGAGGACATGAGGCCAAATGAAATAAACCAGACAAAGAATGGCAAATAGTATGATCTCACTTGTATGTGGAGTCTCAAAAGCAGAGAGTAAGATGGTGGTTACCAGGGGCTGGGGGTAGGGGAAATGAGGTGTCGGTCACGGGTATAAACTTTTCATTAGTTTATACAACATGGTGACTAGAGTTCACAATTTTATACTGCCAAGAGAGTAGGTTTTGAGGGTTCTTACCACACCCACACACGAAAAGATAACTATAGGAGGTGACGGAGGTGTTAATTAGCTTGATTGTGGCAATCATTTCACAGTGTATATGTATATCAAATCATGTTGTACCCCGTAAATATGTATATATATATAAAAATATATATATTTATATATTATATATATATAAATTTTCATTGTTCAATTATACCTCAGTAAATCTGGGAAAAAATGGCTGGTTCTTTGGCAGAAGCTCTACTTAGTTTTTCAAATTGGTTCTTTTGTCTGTTTGGAGGTTCTGTTGTTTTATTATGTCTCAAAGCCCTTTTCCAAATTTAATAATTTTGAACATACTTAAATTTAAATATTTAATTATAGACCCATAAGACTTTAAAAGCTACTGTTTGTGCCTCCTTGGGTGTCCATTTCCCCGTTTGCCGTGTCTGCTGACTTGACCTCCCGAGGTCTTTCCCTTGCACGGCTTACACCTTGTTACCATGAGCTCATCTTTGTTCTTTATTTTGCATGAGACAAGTATACTCTGGGTTCTGGAAATGTCTCTGGAAAGGCTTCACATTTCCTTTTGCCACTGCCCTAGAGGTTTCATGGTCTTCTGTTTCATCGTTTGATTGAGGAGTCCCACAGTACTGGCGTAGTATAAATTTGGGACCCCATGAATATTGGAAGGCTGGATTTTAATTTTACGTGTATATGAATTTTTTTCCTATCAAGAAGGTAGTATGGACAGCAAAAGGTCCATGCTATTTCCAGGAGCCTGTGAGCAGAATTTTTCTAATTGCTCGTTCATAAACGGACTGTTGTTTGGGGTTTCCTGTCTTGGTCTGTTCAGGCTGCTATAACAACATATTCAGGGCTCGCTGCCTCCTCTACTCTCTCCCACTTTTATTTTGGGTCATTCTCAGTGTCTCTGGTGCTTAAGTACACTGGCTTCAGCATTAGGCAGACCTGGTTTGAGTTTTGGCACTCAGCACTTGACGGTGTGACTTAGGCAACTTTTTCAACCTCTCTGAGTCTCAGCTTTCTCATTTATGCAAAGGAGAAAATAACAGTAATTTGTTGACTTGTGAGGATTTATGGAGAGCATACATGGACAGTGCTCGGCAGAGGGCAAGTGCTCTGCAGCTGTTAGATGTCATGATTATTAGCTTCGACTTGGTTTTTGGCATCTTCTTCTGAAACTCCTGCCAACTTTCCCTGACTTCTTACTGCTTCTTTATTATCTATGTTTAAGCCAGAATCAATTTTTTTTTAAATTGTTGCTTTTCCATTATTGACAAAAATATTCCCCAAAGCACCACTTTTGGTCTTGCTATACCTTTATTATCTTGGACCTACTAAGTTCATGACTTCTGTCTCTCACTAAAGCTGCTGATTAATTTTCAGGGTGTCCCATATAAAAAGAGGGAGATGGTATTGATGGTGTCTGAGTATGTGTCTATATGAGAGTAGGGATGGGTCAGCCATATTGTGTGTGTATATTTTAAAGATTTTATTTATTTATTTGAGAGGGGAAGGGGCAGAGGGAGAGGGTGAGAGAGAACCCTAAGCAGACTCTGCACTGAGCACAGAGCCCAACACAGGGCTCAATCTCATGACCCTGAGATCATGATCTGAGCCAAAACCAAGAGTCGGATGCCTAACTGACTGAGCCACCCAGGCGCCCCATGTCAGACATATTGTTTTATGTGTCATTATCTTGACATTAGTTTTACTAAGCTTTGCCACATTGAACACACAGACTGTTTACATGTAGATTCAGGGGTTTTGTCTTCATATCTACCTTAGAGCCTTAATTACTGTTGATTCTAACCCATGTAGCCCAAACAGAATATCAGGGGTGATTTGAATGTTATACTGGAAAGTGTCTATTATGCCATCTGTGATGTGGTCAGCATTAGGCTTCCTTTGAGATACTAGTGGGTAACCAGGCCCCTGTTTGGACATCACATCAGTATAAGTTTTAAACATGAACATCTTCATCATTAATGAAAGGTTTATGGAGCTCCCATCATGTACAGCACTGTGCCTCCCAACTCTGCATCCCAGCGTCTCTGGTCCCATCCATGGACGCGACCCCAGTACAAGGAGGGAGGGAGTCACCAGATAGTCACCCATTTTCAATTTTGGAGTCAGATCCCTCTGTGCATTTCCAGAAGACAGTCTCCAGTTAGAAAATAAAACAAAATCGTGATGACGATTTGGGCTACAGACCAGAAGTGCAATGTGTCCTTCGCTTCTAGGAGTGAAATTTTTAAGTCTACTGAGATTATTTCAAGGTCCGTGTTCATCATATCCATTTTCTGAAGGAAATTTCCTAGGAAGAGTGTCTGGTTACTTGATGCGGAAATTGCTTTCCTTTCTGGATGGAGACCATCATCCTCAAACTAATTTCCTGTTTAGTGTTCAATATTTGAAAGCAGGAAATTGTCATAATAGATGGGAAGCTTGAGATGATGGTGGAAATGCGTTCAGAAATCTGGTTGCTAGGGAAATCACTGTTGCCTACTTTATTAAAAACCTAGGCCTTATTTGGCATTTCCCCCCTCGTTCCTATTCTCATCAATAGCCCATTATCAAAAGAACTTTATTAAATATCGATCTCTGCTTGGCACTATGGGTGACTGGGCCCCTGCCCATTAGCACCTTGTAACAACAAAAACAACGAAGAACCACAAGAACAAAATGACAGTATTAATTTGATACTTAATTATTGATAGACATTCGTCTAAGAACCTTAGTTGGCTTTTAAAAAATGTAGTCCTTACAACAGCCATATGAGGAAGGGACTGTTATTACTTCCATTATATTGATGAAGTGCTTGAGACACAAAGTCAATAATTTACTCAAAGACACACAACTAGTAAATAGAAGAGTCTGGATTCACCCCTTCCCAGCTCACATCATTAACCACTGTGTTCTACTGCTTCTAATCTATTGGAAAAAAATGAGAAAGAATAGAGAGAATGCACATGTAGACCAAAAATTTAAATGTGGATTTATTATCGCATGCTAGAGTTTAGCACATTTTGCAGGATGGGGGTGAGAAGAGAATTTGAGGAATTGGATATTGAGGTGAAGCCCTGCTCTGCAAAACAGTGAGATTCCGAAAAGAAGACTATGTATTTGTAAATTGATTGAAAGGATGGGAGAGGCAGGTGGAGAACAAGAAAGATTACATTTTATTTTATTTTTAAAAAGATTTTATTTATTTATTTGAGAGAGAGAGAGAGAGTGAGAGAACAAGAGCAGAGGGACTGACAGAGGGAGAGGGAGAAGCAAGCTCCCCACTGAGCAAGGAGCCCGATGCGGGACTCGATTCCAGGACCCTGGGATCATGACCTGAGCTGAAGGCAGATGCTTAACTGACCGAGCCACCCAGGTGCCCCAAAAGATTACGTTTTAGAAATGGAAACGGTCTGATGGGCCAAAAGGAGAGCGGAGTAGATTAGCTCAAGGTTGGTGGGCTCAGGGGGTTGGTCTGCAGGAAGCAAGGTCAGCACATCCCAGAGACCCAGCTTCTTGGAACTCGATTGCTCAGTCCACTCAGAAGCAAGATATGGTGTCAGCCTGATGTGGCCTCACCATCTCAGCCTTTTGCATGTCACCAGAAGCAAGTGAGTTTTAATCAACCACCCCACCTGTTGAAGCTTTGTATCCTCATGTTGGAGCAACATGGTCTAGTGACGCAAATGCCACCTAGGAAGTCAATAAAATTGGATTCTATTCTTGGTGTTTTCTGGGATGAGTAGCAGTCATTCTGGGTAGCTCACTAACAAGGCATTTTAATGAGTTAATAAATCTTTCTTACTGAACTACATGGAAAGACATGAAACATTACACTTTAGCTACTCACCAGCCTTAATCAAACTTGATGTTGAAAAGGTCAGCGCCCTGTCTGGCGGGCTCCAAATCACTTCAGACCTGAGAGTAGGGGCGGCTGTAGGGGTGAAAGCAAGTGTGTGCACAGGACATGGGGGTCCTAGGCTGACCACTGGAGCCTTCACTGGGTGCATTGTAAACGAGCCATGTCCCAGCTAACGACATTAGCATTTATATTGAGTGCTGGCTCTGTGTAAGTCATTGCTGCAAGTGTTTAGATGCATTAATGCATTTAATGTCCAAAAGCACCCCTAGTAGGTACTTGCTGTTATAATTCTTGATAGATAAGGAAACTGAGGCACAGAGAATTGTAATGACTTGGCCAAGGTCCCGCAGTCTACAAAGTGATAGAGCCAAGATTTGAATGCATGGATTCTGATTTCAGAGTCTGTGTGCTTGAACACTAGTCTTTGCTATCTCCTTCCATCAGGGGTTGGGTTGTGTTCACATAGTTAAAAATACACCAGCCTCCTGTGGGTTTTGAGGCACCACTACCTTCCAGGAATTCCAGCAAATGCATTTTAGGATAGGTCAAAACACACTCACCAATATCATACAGATTGGTAGAGGTCACTGGGAGATTGGGTTGGTAAGAACAATTATTGCACTTTTTTGAACTAACATACCTTGATTCAGCAAACATTTCTTGAGCTTCTGCCATGAACTAGAAACTATGTTAGGTGTTGGGGAGAGCTATGAGTCAGATGTGGTATTGACCATCAGGGCTCTCAAAGATGAGCAGGTCTGCCCTTTCTAAGATTTCTGGGAAAACACAAAAATAGCATTCTGGATGGATCTTTTGTAAACTCAGCGCTTGAGTTCTGAGGGGGACTCGCCTTCATTGCTCGCACTGGTTTAGACCAAATTCCCGCATATGGTAACATACGTACATAGTAGTCCCTGCCCATGTTTTTAGGCTCCATACAAGTGCAGAGCTCTGTGATAAAGGACGTGTTTAACCCGGGACATTTTGAAGAGAGGTGAGATGCAGCTACTTTCTCGTCCTTTCTAGCAGAATCTATCCAAGGGAGCGAAGTCTCTGAGTCAGGCCCCCTGGGTATCAACGCCAGCTTGATCACTTTCTGGCCATATGTTTTTGGGAGACTTACTTCATCTCTCTGAGCCTAGACTTCCTTCTCTGTAACATGGAGGAAATAAAGGAGGTCACCCTTGGAATTCTTTCCAGGATAAATTAAATGCAAAAAAGGCAGAACAGTGTTTATCACACTGTGGGCAACAGAGAAAGTGCTCAGTAAGTGCAAGCTATTTTGATTCCATTTCCGAGGTCCATCTCACTGTGCAGTCCTCTGGAACAGACTCTCTAGCAGAACAAAAAGTACATTCCTCTCTTTCTTTTTTCCCTCAGAGCCGAGAGTAAACTGGGCCAGGCAAGACATGGGAGTAACAAGCTCAGTGTTTCTTGCTGATGGTTTCTCGTTCTCAAAAGGCAAGAGAAGTAACAAGGGAGCGGCTCCTCTGGACCAGACTGAGGGGGCTGATGAGCTGGAGACGGGGATCTTGAGAGAAAACCAAGGCACCTTACGCATTGGGGCGCAGAGCGTCCACTCTCCTGGTCGGTGTGTTCACGTCTGATCCGCGTCCTCTGCTCTCCCCCGCATGGCTGCTCTGAGCTGCCCTCTGCGGTCCTCAGGCTTCCCTCTCTCCTCTGGCCCCATCTTGGCCTTCTGCAGATAAACCTTGCCCTCTGCCTCTACTCAGCCTCATCCTCCAGTCTGGCGTGTTGCACGGCTGTAGAGGGTGCTGGGCACTTTGGAGTCCTGCAGCTTAGTGGCCTTGTCCCAGATGCCCTCCCCCCCCCCCCGGTCCCTGGCCACTTTAGCTGAAGCGCACTTGATCCGGTTCTTTCCACGTGCCGCGCTCACTCTTGGCTCTGGCACTTTGTGCTCTTGCTTCAGCCTTCAAAGTCCCAAGTCCACCCCCCCACCACCCAAAAAAAGAACAGATTCCTCCTTAGACCAGGGTCACTCTGGTCAACTTCTGCTCATATTTCAGGACATTTCCTCACGGAGGTCTTCCCAGAAACTTAATCTAGGACGGATGCCTTTGTTTCAACAGGATCCCAGGATGCTCCTTTTTTGTAGCCTCTAACATGAGCGATTTGCTTAAAGTCTGTGTCAAGGCCGTGGGGACAGGAGCACTGCTGGTCCTGGTCTTCCTGGTGTGAATTCAGATAGTCCTGCCTCCGCTCTGGCCTCCTTCCCGCAGCCTCTCTGAGAGGCGACCTCTTTTTAATAATTTAATAATTTAATAATAATTCCTGTTTGAAGCTCTTCTTAGTGGCTCCTTCCATAACTGCAAATAACACATTTATGATTTCTTGATTTATTAACTGAGACAATATTGAGTGATTTCCTATCATGGGAAGATGAGGGTTTCCTTTATCTTCTCTGTAGCTTGTTTTACTCCCTCTCTTTCTAATGTTTGTGCTTCATTTTCAGTTCTTTCATTGCGCTGTCTTCTTAACAACAAATTTTAAAGTTAAGCCATTATCTCTTTTTTCAATTCATTTTATCTTATTAATTGATCGATTGAGAGAGCAAGCGAGGTGAGCATGGGGGTGGGGAGGGGTGCAGGGGAGAGAACCCTAAGCAGTCTTCACACCTAGAGCCCGATGTGGGGCTCGATCTCACGACCCTGAGATCACAACCCAAAATCAAGAGTCAGAGACTTAACCCACTGAGCCACCCAGGCGCCCCTTTTTAAATTAAATTTAATTAATTACTTTTTTTTTTTGAGAGAGAGTGTGTTTCTTAAATTTTTCTTTGTTATTAAGTTCTTAAATTTACATGCATTTCTTCTTTCCCTGACCTTTAGTTACTCTTAATTTCTCACTAGATCAGATGATGATATCAGTCTTCCTACCCTTCTCTCCCCTTATCCTTTCCCTTCTGTTTTCCACATCTTGCTAGCTCTCTCTTTATTGCTACAGCATCAGATTGATCACATTTCAGTCTGTTTCAAAATCATATTTTAGGCATTTCGTTTGTCTACCGTTTGATTCTGAAGGTTGAAAACAAGTAATCGGTTTGCACTATTTTGACTTTGTGTTTGTCGTGGCAGGACCCGTCGAGGCACAGGGTTCGGTCCTCTGTCTGTGGGTTCATGTCCCAGCTCCTGTCCCACCAATGATAGGGTGCCCAGTGGGAAGGAAGGTCGGGTTTCACATGGCTTCTCTTGTCTTAGACTCTAATCAGAGAATCATGCTTAATAATTTGGACCATGATTTCATTGTGCACTTTATTTTTAAATTTCCCTTCTCTCTCTCTTTTTTTTAAACTTCTATTTATTTATTTATTTTTAAGAAAGCTCTAGGCCCAACATGGGGGTTGAACTCACAACCCTGAGATCAAGAGTCCCTTGTTCCACCGACTGAGCCAGCCAGGGGCCCCTATTTCTAAATGTCCTTTGGGGTTTCTATTGCTTGTCTTTTTTTCTCCTTCATAAGAGTCAACGTATCTTTCTGTAGACTAAAAGTAACCTTCCCATCTATTGCCTGAAATCACAGCCCTTTTCTCTTCCCACTCTGATTTCTATTATTTTATAGATGTCTGTTCTCTCTGGAAGCTTGGATGCTTTTTTCTTTTTTGTCCTAAAATTTCACAAAAATGTGTCTCTTTTCTTTAACCACTCACAGTGTTGAATATTCAGCAGACACATCCAATCTGAAGATTTCTGTATTCTGTAGCCAGGAGAAATTTTCTTCTATTATTTTATTGATAATTTTTCTCCTGTTATCTTTTTATCTTTGATGGATTCTCTGCGTCTTTTATTTTTTATCTCTTTTTAAAATTTTTATGAGAGGGGATTTTTACTTTTTGGGGAAGGCTTTCAAATTATTCACGTAGTAATTTGTTATTTTAAAACTATTTGATGTTCCTTTTTTGTAGTATTCTATTTTTGTCTTATGGGTGCCATTTCTTCTTGAAGGCTAATTAGACTTTTTTTAGAGTTCTCCTATGAGTTCTGAAATACTTATGTTTCCCATGGACTCTGTTATTCTCTGTGTATCCTCTTTCAAGGTGCTGATTTTCCCCAGGTGTCTGATGATTCTGGCTATACTTTCATATTTAAGGATGAAGGACCACGTGGTTGGCTTAGGAGCGTTGGAGGCAATGACTCTGCTCTCGACCAGGCCATTCTGGGTCTTCCATCCATCTCTCCCACAAGGAATGAGAAGTACACCCACTAGGTCTGTGTCCGTGAGCAGGGCTCCTTGGTGGGAGGATTTTGCTTTTAGATGTCATAATGGCAAGCTAGCCACTAGAATGAGCTCCTCTAATCCAAATGTTAGGTTGAGGAGAGCTTTGCTTTGAGGCACCCATATCCATACTCTGGTCTTAGTTCTGTCCAGGAAATCCCGCCCCCCCCCCACACGTTAGGGCAGAAATTTTAGTGCCCCTATCAGTTATCTCTCTGTTTTCTCTAGTGCCTGGCTCTAAGTAAAGCTGCACTAGTTATTTTAAATGACCATATAATAGTAGCACATAGGTTTTCCATATGCACTTTTGAGGGTTCACCTTCATTAAGATGTGGTCCCTGTACCCAAATAGCTAATAGTCTAGCTGCTAATGGAAGAAACAGATGTGTAAACCGATCACTATAACAGAGACAGTTAAGTGTGGTAGAACATGTTTGTGCAAAATGCCGGCTGTATTGAGGAAGAGACCGTGAGTCTGAACCAGGGGTTGGGGGAGGGAGAGAGGAAACGTGGCAGAGAGCACACTGGATGAAAAGGCAGCCTGCAGACTCTGCAGCCAGGTTGCTGAGATTTGAATCCTGGTTCTTCTCGGGCAAGTGGTCTTCTCTTTGTCTGTTTCCTCCCCTGTCAAGTGGGCATAAGACAGTAGCTCTGACCTCACAGGGTTTATTGGTGAGAATTAGATGAATTACTTATGTAAAATGCCTCCACTCAGTACATACTAGGTCCCATGATTATTGCTATTATTTCCTGATGTGGCCTTGAATGATGGCTCAATGGCCAGTGCAGGGGCAGGAGGTTATCGCTGGGAAGATAAGCCCCACGAGTGAAGGCACGCTGAGGGAGGAGAGTGGTGGCGCGTGGCCAGGATGCCGGGCTCTGGAGGGACTGTCAGAATAAGACTGGAAGGAGCTGGATCAGATCCCGGGAGGCCTCGGACCCTCGTCAGGGGTTTGCCTCACAGTCTCCCTGCCGTCAGTTCTCGGGTTTGAGGTGCTGTGCACACAGTAAGTCAGGCGATCTGACTGGTAAAACTGGTAGGGACCCCATTTCATAGGTGGCACAGATGAAGTAGGAACAGTAAGAACACACAGACGTGCCTCCCTGCAGAAGACACTGCGGAAGGGGACAGGAAATAACTGAATGAAAATCTTCCTAGGCTGGGACGTGGGGGGCGAGGTGAGTGGGCCATTGTAAGCGGGGTTAGCTTTCAGGTAACTTTGATAGGATTTGGCCCAATGTTTAGAAAGGCAGATTTTGGAAAGATCTGAGGGTAAGCTTACTAACCACGAAGACGCAGGGGCTTGCCCCGGGAGGGAGGCAGCAGGGGTCCCTCACTGCAGCTCCCAACACTTGCGGGATCCACGCTGACGTGGCTGGGCTGGTATCCTCTAGGGGTGGTACCAACTCCACGCTACCCCTTATGATCTCCGAGCCTGAACGCATTCTGTTTCTCCAGTTGCAGTGTGAGCACAGTCTGCCCGGCCTCCCTCCCCGGCGGTGGGCATGCACTTCCATGCACCTGTGGGAATTTCTATAGCAGGGAGGAGGGACGGACTCCCTGAGAGCAGGCAGAATGAGATCAAGGCTCTAAGGCCATTCTGCCTGCCATACCACTGCTGTCTGCCCACTCAGCTTTAAAAAGTCCTCACGGGCTGCTCCCGTGAGTACCCGTGGTCCGCGCTGTCTCCAAAGATCAAACTGTATTTCCTATTCTTCTGCTTTCCTACAATCCCTCCCAAGGGCGCCAGGAGGGTCCTCACAAGCACCTGCTCTCACAGAGCCTGGGCAGAACAGGAAAGACGGGGCATGCTGAATTGCTTTTTCAGACTCAGCTTCTCCTCTCTCTGTTTTGGTTTCCTTTAGGTCTTTGGGGGGACAGAGCTGCTCCTTTATGGCTGCTATCATGCCTGTACCGGAAGGTTCCCAAGCCCTGCCGCCATTATTTTTCATTCTGGAGGTTTTTAAAAGTCAAGTCCCATCCTCCAAGACTCCTTGGTACACAACACAGAAGGAAGCATGGAAATCTTCAAATGATGTTGTCTGGAGCAGATGCTTGGGGCTTACACAAGCCTTCAAAGAACACAATTAAAATGCTATTTCCATGGCAAGGTGAGAACCTGAGGAAACTGGAATGATTTCTGCCCTATCTGGCCCGTGATCCTTGTGGAGGATGCCGATCTGCCCCCTAGTCCCTGCTGGACCGGGACTAACAAACAGTGTGCACCAAGAGCACTGATTGCTTGCTTTGTTCTTCCATTTCGCCAGGGAAACAGGAGAGCTCGCCCACCCAGCCTCAGGATGGAGGCTCGCTCCTTGGAGAGAAAACAGCCGCGGTGAAGGAATGACAGTGCAACTCACGTTCTGCTCGGTCACATATTTTATTTATCCGGTGAAGGAAGAAAGAGAGGAGAGACAGAACTCGAAGGTGGCACGATTTCTGAGAGAATACCAAGGTCACGTGTTCCTTAGTCCAGCTTAAATCCACAGACTAAGTAAAAGTGCATAGGGGTGAGATGAGCATCTTGCTGGAGAATAAAACATCTTATTTGAGGAAGAAAACCCTTTTTAAGGTTAATATCTATTCACGGGTTTCTTATTTGAGGATGGCTTACTTTTGTCTTTATAAAAACACGACAGCACTGTATAAACTGCTGGGGTTGGATATTGAAAGGTGAGTAGCTGCTGATTCGGAGATTTTTCTGGGAGTCCAGATCTCAAACAGTCCCACTGAGGTGAGAGCCCTGGGGTGATCGCAAACACGGCCCCGGGGAGACACAATGACACGCGGCAAAAGAGGAATCTCAGACACCACAGTCCAGGATCTCTGTCCTATGGATGGAAACTGAGGCCGGGGGAGGTTAAACGGATCCCCCAAGGTCACACAGCTAGGTAGTAGTAGCTTCTCATTCTCCGGCTTTTGGACACTGCATAGATACTCCTAATGTTAATTTCTTCCCCAAGATTCTAAAGTTGGCAATTTTAGCTTTTCAAGTGAAAACACTGGAGAAAACAAAACAAAACCAAAAGAAGATTGGCAGAGAACTCCAATAAATTTGTATCCAATCTCAGTAACCTCATGTGAAGATTGAGTTAAAAGACGAACGTCTGGGTCAGAATCAAGGAGCTCGATTTTTCTATGAACACACACAACAGTATCTTACACGTAGTGAGACAGGAATAGAAGCAGCACCACACAAGAAAGATCAGGAAACCGATATTAGAAAATAAAACACACCACGTTAGCCACTGGTCATCTGGTCTAAACCGGTGGGCGCTCTCCAGTAACGCGGGGAAATGACAGGGAGTCACGATATTTGAGAGGGGAGCTCCCGGGGGCTCCCGGTGGGCACACAGAGCACCCCCAAAGCAGCTCGGTGCATATGCATGGGTCTCCACGGGCATCACCTCCTCCGGAGCCCCTCCGGAACCGAGCCGATACGAGCTCACGCCCCGCGCTGCCCGCAGCCGAGCCCCACCCTGGGGCCAGCCAACGCCCTAGCCCCATCATCTCCAAAGCCAGCCCCACTCCTTGTGGATGAACACTGTGTGTAATCAGAGAGGGGGGACTGGGGTGGGAGGTGTCTCAGGTTGCTGAAACAGGCTGGACATTCTGAACCCTGGACAGAGTGACGGGAATCTTTGTTTCCCCGGGGCCCGGGGCTTTTGTAATGGGCTGGGTGTGGGCCTTGATGTCTGCGATGCGCTCTTTAAACTTTTGCTGAAGGAGCTTTTCCTCTTTGGAGTAGCTTTTCACGAACACTGACATCAGCAGGCACCCCGCCATGGACATGCCCCCGAGGCAGAGGAGAACGGCCCCGGCCAGCTTACACACGTCAAGGGCTCCGTTGAACCGCACAGCATGCGTGTCCACCACCACGAAGTCGGCTTCGCCAAAGGCTTCGATTTTGGGGGGCACCAGAAAGCCCACAGCCAGAACAGTCAGTCCAAGAATCACGAAGACTGTGCCGGAGATGAGTCCAACCTGGAGAAAGACACGGAGGCAAGACAGGGTAAGCTCAGCACTTTGGCTCTCTTGAGCCCCCCAGAGCAGGACTTGGTTTCCGGGAGCAGTTGATATTCCCGAGCACCCCAAATTTGTGATCATTTCCTAGTGATAAAAGAAGGCGAAAGGACGCCCTTTCTCTTTTTAATGCCAACCAGACACGGCAGCACTGCCTTGATTTTGCCTTTGAGCTTTCTCTTCGTACAAAGCTTTGCAGCTGACAAAGCCACCTTTGGTTTAGGTTGTCTCCTTCAGTCTTTGAGCAAGAGCAAAGCGGCCCTGATACCCGGGAAGAGCCTCACTCTATCCACTAGGTCCTGGAGCTCTCAGAAGCTGTTCCCCTACGGATGTAATCTGTGACACAGAATGTCCACGTCGGACAAGCTCATTCCATGCCCGTCACAGAGGGACACGAAACAAGTCCGCTTCATCGTTTTTTTTTTGCCTTTTTAAAAAGATTTTATTTATTTATTTGAGAGAGAGAGAATGAGAGAGAGAGCCTGAGAGGGGGCAGGGTCAGAGGGAGAAGCAGACTCCCTGCTGAGCAGGGAGCCCGATGCGGGACTCGATCCCAGGACTCTGGGATCATGACCTGAGCCGAAGGCAGTTGCTTAACTGACTGAGCCACCCAGGCGCCCCCGTTTCATCATTTTGTCTAACAGACAAAAACAGGGTCATTGTGCAAAGCTCAAAATATCCACAGCCTTTCCACAGCCTTCCCCCCGCCCCGCCCCCGCTCCAATAATACAAACAACAGCTGCTTCTTTACCCATTACCGCTTTAGTCTTACCCTCATCTGTCCCTCCCTGTGGTAAAATTTGTTATTTATTTATTTATTTATTTATTGGCCAATCATAGAATTGGCCCTGATAATCCAGAGTGAACTCCACTCTGCCCACCCAAAGCCCATGTCCTGTAACACATCCTTCCTCATATTCTTACTGAGATACCCCAGGAGACCCTCTGATGTCACCTCTCTCACTGTGATGAGGGATCAACTCAACTTGTCCAACGTACAGGTATGTTTCCCGGTGATTTGGTTGGAGGACATTGGCAATCCGTGTAACTACCACCTCTTCCCCCAAATTACTGGGAAGGAACCATAATTGCTAGTTTACAGGTCAGGTAATGTCACCTCAAGGAGGGTGGGTCACTGGCCCGAGGATGGATGACAGCTAGCAGGTCACTGAGAAATTGCATTAGCTCCAGTTCGAATACAATATAACACACTGAAGCGGGAGAGGATTGCCTACCATCGGGTGGTTTGGAGGTTTGCAACGGACAGATTCAGGCTTGGGTTCTGGCACTGCCAACTAGTATTTCAATCATATAAGGAAAGTTATTTAAACACTTTCATCGTTAATTTCCCCATCTATAAAATGCTAAATGATCATTGGAGCTGTGGTGAGGACCAAGTGAGGCCATCCTTGAAGGCACTTAGCCCCATGCCTGAGGAAGCGATACATTGTAATAAGTGGCTATTACTACATCTATTTGGAAATGCACCTCTTGTGAAATGATGCTACACTGGAACAGCATTATAACAATCTGAGCCCTTGAAGAACAGCTAATATAGTTATTTTTAAAATACATTTAAATACATTTCCTTCTGTTCCTAATTGTTTTTAGTTAGCATGACAAAGTAGGGAAAAAACCAAATGCACAACACCATTTTATCCTGAGCTTTGAATTTAAAGCATATATATTTAAATTATTTATTAAATCTTAGGGTAATACACTAATAAAGAAGGTTTGGATAATAGAAGGAAAACATATTCACAAATCCATCAGAGAGCTAGTATTACTGAGTATCTCTTATGACCTAGGCATAGTGTTTGATATATTTTTCACTTGATCCTCAGCAGCATCTTCTGAAAAGGAGGTATTTTTATTCCCATTTCTCCTGTAAGAGACCCAGGTGAGTGGGGTGGAAGAAGCATAGTTCAAGGTCCTGTAGCTAGCAGGTGGTGTGACTGGCTCTAACCCAGGTCTGTGTGACCTCCAAGCCTCATACTCCCTTTTAGTCTCCCATGGTATTTCACCAATTACTATTTTGTATATTATCTGCTATTATCATTTTTTTAAATTACCACAGAGTTTTAGTCACTATATAGGGACAAATTTCCATTATGTAATATGGTAAAGAAACTAAAAAAAAACCAGACTCAATATAATGTCTTCTGAAAAGAATAGAAAGTTTTCTATGTAAGACTTAAGTACCATAAGAAAAGTTGGGTTTGTAAAATATAACATTTTGGATGACTTTCTACATTTTTCTAAAAATAGTGGCAAATTCACCTCCAAAGCCTAACCATTCTTTATAACTTAAAAAATGAGTCACATTGGAAAATTCAGAATGCATAAGCTAAATTAACATTAATATCCATGGTGACATGCTTCATATGTTACTAAATCCCCTTTTCCTCAAGAATTGGCACTCATCTTCAAAAACTGAGGACTGTAAGAACGTATCCATCATATTTCTGAGGTTCTTAAGAGCGACTGAGGCCAGTGTTCCGTGTCTTCTATTTCTGTCTTGCTCTCCGCATCTCTCGTTCCCGCCCTACACTCCATAAATATTCCTAACTGACTAACTTAAATGGCCAGACTGCTGACTATGGAGCCAGGTGACTGATTCTCAGAGCAGCCTGCTCCTCGACTGAGCAGTGCTTCATAGATTAAAATCCACTCTTGGACTCTCACTCAGAAGCTAACCGGCAAACCGTACCTCGCAGATGGCAGAAGCCCTGCTCACTTCAAGAACTGGAAAGTGGCTGGCCTCGCTGAGCCTTCTCCCTTTCCCCCGTTGGATCGGAGTACCCGAGAGAGGCCTGCCATCTGTGAGGGGAGCACGACGGTGGCAAACAGCCAAGTCCCAGGATCCAGAAGGTGCCCTCCACACAAGTCCAAAGAGGACCTCCAAGACATGTGCCCAGAGAGGACCCTAAACATTGTGAAAACCTGTCTGGGAAGGTTTGGGAGGCGGGTGTGGAGGGGCAGTCTTGGGACATAAAGGATGCTGTCTTAACTGAGCGTGGGACAGAGGTGATAAGGGATGCTGGGATGCATCTGCCTAACCCTGGTACCATCTTGGAGGATCGGAAGGAATAAAGATTTGGGGAGTGATGCCATACAGAACCATAAAAACCGTCTCAGGACGCAGCTCTAGGTTGAAGTGGTCCTCGGTCTAAGAGAAAAGGGGGCTCTATGAAATAGAGTTTACAAAAGGCAACACAGGGGTCCCCAAGCATCTGAAAGCACAAACAGTGCTATGGGGGTCCATGCAGAGAGCTGGAACGCCACGGGGCCTGGCCGAGCAGCCCGGGGCAGCTGGTGGGTGGGATGGCCCAGTGCCGAGGGAGAAGGGCCTCTCCCCGCTGCGACCGACCTTACAGACAGCAGCGAGGACAGTGACTTCTGAGGGCCGTCCTGGCTGTGGGTGTGTGTGTGAGAATCCATCAGCTGCCAGCCAGCACCTGCCGTGACTCGGACCAGCATCCCCACCATCATCTCCGTGTGAGCTGACGAGGTCGGACCACACCTCCGTTTGCTCCAACAAAGTGGGGCTGGCAGCAGGAGCTTCCCAGCTGTCCTGGCTGAGGACGTGGTAATGACCGCTGGAAGCGGGAACCAGCATGGCGGGAAGGACGGTGGGGGAGCTGAGGCAGCGGAAGGTGGAAGGAGCCATCTGGCTTCGAGGCAACACTCAGGGGAAGCACAGCAAGACGGAAGTGTGGCCCGTCTTCTTCATCAGCCCCACTCTGACCTCTCCTGAGCAGGACCTGGGCTTGGAGGGGTGTCCCCTGTGGGCAGTGACAGCAGATGCAACTCATCTGGTAGGGACACTGAGCTTTGTGGAGCAACCACCGATGCCTGGCTGGGGTCCCAGCCCACGCCCTCTAGGCATGATACCTGGTACCCTGACCTCGGTCTCCCACCTGATGGAGGCTCGGTCCCTCCAGCATGGGAATGCACTCAATTGTTTCCATCTTCAAAATCTATTCCAGAGCCCCGTGTCTCTCTCTAGCTACAGCTTGAACTCATCCAACCCTTGATATTCAAGCTGAGTCCCACAATTTCACTGAAATTGGTTTCTCCGAGGTCACTAAAGTCCTCCTAATTGTCCAATCCCATGTGACCTCTTTTGAATAGTCTGCAGTCAGTGATGTTAAACACTTTCGTCTTCTTAAAAACCTTCACCTGCATAACTCTCTTCTGTTTCTACATCTGCATCCTTAACAATGCACACTCAACCTGTTTTGCCAGATGTTTATTAAATTAATGGTGTTCCCCAGGGTTTCCCCCTTGATTCACAACTCTTGTTCAAGATGATCTCTGTAGGGTTGAATGTGTGGCTGTAGTTTAAACTCCTACCTATATGCCAACATCTTCCAATCCCCATCTCCAGCCTGGACTTCCTTCCTGGGCTCTAGCTCCGTATTTCTGGCAGCCAATGGGAAGATCTACACAAAAATGTCCCAAAGGCTCCTCAAACCCTAAATATTCAAAATGACACCCCTTCCTTCCTTCTTTCCTCTCTTCCTCCCTCCCTTCCCTTCATTCCTTCCTTCCTACTTTCTCTGTGTTCCTGCCATCCACCCATTCACTGAGCTCCTCTCATTTCTAGTGTAAAACCAACTCTGCAACCTCTAGCAAAACTCTGAAGAAAAATCTAACACAGAAGTTTAAACTCTGACTTAGCTCAGAGGGGGAAACTAGAGATCAGGACAGATGGGAGGAGGGTCTTGGGCGAAAAGAGAGAGGCCAGTGTCTCTCCTGTTCAGAGAGGCTGTGGAGGAGGCAGCCTTACCTCGTACCTGCACATTGCTGTGGGGACACCGTCTGAGAGGTTTCTAGGATGGGTTGAGGAGAAGGTAAGAAGGAGGGTGACTCTGAGGGGAGGAAAGCATGAATGGGGTAAGGAGATTGTTCTCCTTAGTTTATACCTCCCTTACTGAGGTGATTTGCTGCACAATCAGGTGGCGACAGCTTTCCTCAAGGTCGAGTGCAAGTCTAAGAAGAAAAGTCCCACCACGGCCAGTTTGATTCCTGGGCAGTGCGTGGCAAGGGGTCGGTGGGAGCACGTCACAGAGACTTGCAGGTGGCAGGAGTTTTGGGCACTGGGATAAAGGAGGTGTGGCTGAGGCAGCCGGGGGTAGACCCTGTGAGGCACAGAGTGTGTGTGTGTGTGTGTGTGTGTGTGTGTGTGTGTGTGTGTGTGTGT